>NC_068430.1:25167113-25314613 GCF_023373465.1 Oncorhynchus keta | reverse complement strand
AGCAAGATCAATTTACCAACATTACGACCAGGAATACGACTTTCCCGAAGCGGATCCTCTGTTTGGACCACCACCCAGGACTATGGATATAATCCCAGAAGCAGTCCCAAAAACAATGGCACAGAAGGGGCAGACAGAGCCACCTCCTGGTCAGGCACTGTAGACGTGCACATCACCCACCACTCCCGAGTATACTACTCGCCAATGTCCAGTCTCTTGACAACAAGGTAGATGAAATTCGAGACAAGGGTTACCTTCCAGAGGGACATCAGATATTGTAACATTCTCTGTTTCACGGAAACATGGCTCTCTCGGGATATATTGTCGGCATTGTTTCAGCAATCGGGCTTCTCCATGCATCGCGCCCGAAAAACACTTCTCTGGGAAGAGGAAAGGTGGGGGTGTATGCTTCATGATCAATGACTCATGGTGTAATCAGAACAACATACAGGAACTCAAGTCCTTCTGCTCACCCGACCTAGAATTCCTTACAATCAAATGCAGCCATTTTACCTACCAAGAGTATTCTTGTCAGTTATAGTCACAGCTGTGTACATTCCCCCTCAAGAAGACACCAAGATGGCCCTCAAGGAACTTCACTGGATATTTATTGTAGCTGGAGATTTTAACAAAGCAAATTTGAGAACAAGGCTACCTAAATTCTATCAGAATATTGATTGCACTACGCGCATGGGTAATACACTCAATCACCGCCAATCTAACTTCCACGATTCATACAAAGCCCTCCCCGCCCTCCCTTTGGCAAATCTGACCATGACGCCATCTTGCTCCTACCGTCTAATAGGCAGTAACTCAAACAGGATGTACCAGTGACGAGAACAATTCAATGCTGGTCTGACCAATCGGAAGCCACGCTTCAAGATTGTTTTGATCACGCGGACTGGAATATGTTCCGGTCAGCCTCAGAGAATAACATCGACCTATACGCTGACTCGGTGAGTGAGTTCAAAAAGATGTGCATTGGAGATGTTTTACCCACTGTGACTACTAAAACCTACCCTAACCAGAAACCGTGGATGGATGGCTGCATTCGCGCAAAACTGAAAGCCTGAACCACCACATTTAAGCATGGAAAACAGTCTGGGAAAATGGCTGAATATAAACAGTGTAGTTATTCCCTGCGCAAGGCAATCAAACAAGCAAAATGCCGGTACAGGGACAAGGTGGAGTCGCAATTTAACGGCTCAGACAAGAGAAGTATGTGGCAGGGTCTACAGGAAATCACGACATATTAAAAGAAAACCAGCCACGTCACGGACACTGACGTCACGCTTCCAGACAAACTAAACACCTTCCTTGCCCGCCTTTGAGGATAATACAGTGCCACCGTCGTGGCCAACTAACAAGGTCTGTGCCCACCCCCTCTCCTTCTCCGTGGCTGATGTGAGTAAAACATTTAAATGTGTTAACCCTCGTTAGGCTGCTGGCCCAGACGGCATCCCTAGCCGTGTCCTCAGAGCATGCACAGACCACCTGGCTGGTGTGTTTACGGATATTTTCAATCGCTCCCTATCCCAGTCTGTTGTCCCCACATGCTTCATGATGGCGCCCATTGTTCCTGTACCGAAGACAAAGGAAACATATTCTCATTCACTCCTTCAGATTTGTGTGTATTAGGTAGTTGTCGGGGAATTGTTAGATTACTTGTTAGATATTACTGCACTGTCGGAACTAGAAGCACAAGCATTTCGCTAACAAGAAGCACAAGCATTAACATCTGCCAACCATGTGTATGTGACCAATAAAATGTGATTGGATTTGATCATTCCTATTTAGATACAGGCTAGGGCTATTTCGCAGTTGTTTGGTCATTCTGCTTCTAAAACTATAGCCTGCAGCATTCAAATGGAAAACGCTAACTAGCAGACAGCCCAGGCCATGAAGCCAGGATCATGTTAGTGGACACAGAACACAGCTAGGATTACCAATATGTATTGAAGGGCGGGTAAATAGCCTGCAAACAACTTCAAATCCACATTCTGTCCAAGACAGTACTACGGTCTGGTGTTAAGGTACAAACAGAGCTCATTATTGCCGGTCGAGATGAAGATAGAAAATGGTCATCGTGTATGACTTATTAGAAACCAGACGTTGGAGAAAAAGACAACGTGATATCCATGATAATGTTCCCATATGTGCAATGGTGAAAAGTAGGCCATCGTAAATCTGTTTGGCAATGATTCATTATTATAATTATTATAATAATAGGGAACGCTATTCTTATTCTGCTGGTGTTCTGGCATTCCAGTCTTTCAGGACAGACGTTATTTGAAAGAATGTATTAAACTAGTTCTTGGCTAAAGAGGAAACAAAGACAGCCCTTGCGAATGGCGAGACTCGCTAGAATTGTAGTTTATAATTACATACAGCACTCAGATTTGAAGGGAGTATTTTGTTTCTTACAATGTAAAAGCCATAGATCATTGCGTTTGAGAAAATTAATTTGTGCAGATATAGATGTTTGTGACGAGTTAGAAGGAAGCTGTTATCTGCAAAGCTTGATTACATTTTTCATGAGCGTGACCCAGTGGATATCACTGGAGGCTTGTGGTTCTCTCTCCCTCTCCTTCTATCTTCCCCTCTTCTTCTCTTCTCTCCATCTATGTCTCTCTCAGCTTCTCTCTCCTTTCCTTCTGTGGCCATCTCTCTCTACTTTCATTCCATGTCCATCTTCTATCTATTTCTTTCTCTGTAATCTCAATATCCCTCCTCCTTCCTTCTTCACGTCTCTCTCCCCATATCTGCATTTTTCCCCCTCTCATCCCTCTATTGTCCCCATCTACTCTAATAGTGGACTAAGATATAATAAAGCAGCACCCTAAGTCGACTGCAGTGTAGTCCATTCTCCAGTCACACACTTTATGCTAATGTGACCTCAAATTGGACAGCGGGCTGAGGCTGCCTGAGTCTATTACTGTTTTTACATTTTGGTCAACACATATCCCTCTCCTGCCAAAACCCCAAACTGCATCCATGTGTCTCTAAAATGTCAAGGCCCCAAGACTACCCCAAAACATTATATAATTAATTAAGAGAGCACTTCTGAAGAAACAATGATGCAAATCACTGATGTGGAACAATTAAAATGACAAAATAGTATTGGAGCCAAGGCAAGCCTATAATTAGTGTCCTATAGTTGGGATTCAGGGAATGAGTCAGTTGCTTCTATTCAACCACTGATTACTAAGCAACTCTGTAGAACAAGGTTTGTTTGTTGTGTGGTCATTCTCAATGATCATAAACAGATGACTACGACTGTGTATGCACACATACAGTTGAAGTCGGAAGTTTACATACACCTTAGCCAAATACATTTAAAATCAGTTTCACAATTCCTGACATTTAATTGTAGTAAAAAGTCCTTGTCTTAGGTCAGTTAGGATCACCACTTCATTTTAAGAATGTGAAATGTCAGAATAATAGTAGAGAGAATGATTTATTTCAGCTTATATTTCTTTCATCACATTCCCAGTTGGTCAGAAGTTTACATACACTCAATTAGTATTTGGTAACATTACCTTTAAAATGTTTAACTTGGGTGAAAACGTTTCAGGTAGCCTTCCACAAGCTTCCCACAATAAGTTGGGTGAATTTTGGGCCATTCCTCCTGACAGAGCTGGTGTAACAGTCAGTTTTGAGGGCCTCCTTGCTCGCACACGCTTTTTCAGTTCTGCCCACAAATTTTCTATAGGATTGAGGTCAGGGCATTGTGATGGCCACTCCAATACCTAGACTTTGTTGTTCTTAAGGGCATTGTCTATTTGGAAGATACATTTGCGACCAAGCTTTAACTTCCTGACTATCTACATAATTTTCCTGTCTCATGATGCCATCTATTTTGTGAACTGCACCAGTCCCTCCTGCAGCAAAGCACCCCCACAACATGATGCTGCCACCACCGTGCTTCACGGTTGGGATGGTGTTCTTCAGCTTGCAAGCCTCCCCCTTTTCCTCCAAACATATCGATGATCATTATGGCCAAACAGTTCTATTTTTGTTTCATCAGACCAGAGGTCTGCAGGCCCAGACGGCATCCACAGCCGCGTCCTCAGAGCATGCGCAGACCAGCTGGCTGGTGTGTTGACAGACGTATTCAATCAAACCTTATCCCAGTCTGCTGTTCCCACATGCTTCAAGAGGGCCACCATTGTTCCTGTTCCCAAGAAAGCTAAGGTAACTGAGCTAAACGACTACCGCCCCGTAGCACTCACTTCTGTCATCATGAAGTGCTTTGAGAGACTAGTCAAGGACCATATCACCTCCGCCCTACCTGACACCCTAGACCCACTCCAATTTGCTTACCGCCCCAATAGGTCCACAGACGACGCAATCGAAACCACACTGCCCTAACCCATCTGGAAAAGAGGAATACCTACGTGAGAATGCTGTTCATCGACTACAGCTCAGCATTTAACACCATAGTACCCTCCAAACTCGTCATCAAGCTCGAGACCCTGGGTCTCGACCCCGCCCTGTGCAATTGGACTTCCTGACGGGCTGCTCCCAGGTGGTGAGGGTAGGTAACCACATCTCCACCCTGCTGATCCTCAACACTGGGGCCCCACAAGGGTGCGTTCTGAGCCCTCTCCAGTGCTCCTTGTTCACCCACGACTGCGTGGCCATGCACACCTCCAACGCAATCATCAACTTTGCGGACGACACTACAGTGGTAGGCTTGATTACCAACAACGACGAGACGGCCTACAGGGAGGAGGTGAGGGCCCTCGGAGTGTGGTGTCAGGAAAATAACCTCACACTCAATGTCAACTAAACAAAGGAGATGATTGTGGCCTTCAGGAAACAGCAGAGGGAGCACCCCCCTATCCACATCGCCGGGACAGTAGTGGAGAGGGTAGTAAATTTTGAGTTCCTCGGCGTACACATCACGGACAAACTGAATTGGTTCACCCACACAGACAGCATCGTGAAGAAGGCGCAGCAGCGCCTCTTCAATCTCAGGAGGCTGAAGAAATTTGGCTTGTCACCAAAAGCACTCACAAACTTCTACAGATGCACGATCGAGAGCATCCTGTCGGGCTGCATCACCACCTGGTACGGCAACTGCTCCGCCCACAACCGTAAGGCTCTCCAGAGGGTAGTGAGGTCTGAACAACGCATCACCGGGGGCAAACTACCTGCCCTCCAGGACACCTACACCACCCAATGTCACAGGAAGGCCATAAAGATCATCAAGGATGACAACCACCCAAGCCACTGCCTGTTCACCCCGCTATCATTCAGAAGGCGAGGTCAGTACAGGTGCATCAAAGCAGGGACAGAGAGACTGAAAAACAGCTTCTATCTCAAGGCCATCAGACTGTTAAACAGCCACCACTAACATTGAGTGGCTGCTGCCAACATACTGACTCAACTCCAGCCACTTTTATAATAGAAATTGATGGGAATTAATGTAAAAATGTATCACTAGCCACTTTAAACAATGCTACTTAATATAATGTTTACATACCCTACATTACTCATCTCATATGTACATGTATATACTGTACTCTATATCATCTACTGCATCTTGCCATCTTTATGTAAAACATGTATCACTAGCCACTTTAAACTATGCCACTTTGTTTATATACCCTACAATACTCATCTCATATGTATATACTGTACTCTATACCATCTACTGCATCTTGCCTATGCCGTTCTGTACCATCACTCATTCATATATCTTTATGTACATATTCTTTATCCCTTTACACTTGTGTGTATAAGGTAGTAGTTGTGGAATTGTTAGGTTAGATCGTTGGTTATTACTGCATTGTCGGAACTAGAAGCACAAGCATTTCGTTACACTCGCATTAACATCTGCTAACCATGTGTATGTGACAAATAAAATTTGAACTATAGTTTGTTAACAAAAAATGTGTGGCGTGGTTGAAAAACGAGTTTTAATGACTCCAACCTAAGTGTATGTAAACTTCCGACTTCAACTCTATGTGTACAACAGGTATTTTCCTGATAAGCCATCATCAATCCTGTTCTATATACAGTAGTCCTGCACTGCAGCACAATGGATCCACTAAACAGTATAAACTTGTATGGATGTTGGTCAGGGTATTCTGCCTTAAACAGCATAGCGTGGGTTAGAGTGAGTGTCTATTCTCAGTCTGTAGTCAGTGCACATCTCACGTGAGGGGAGAGAGAGGTGAATCGGTGAGACACTGTGTCTATGTGCTGTGCACACTAACATCTCTCTTCCAAAGATGAATGGCCTAGAATGAGAGCGAACAGAGGGGTAATTACCTACAGAAAACCTGTTAAGTCAACTGCATAGTGATGCTTCTGTCCATGGCAAGAAGAACGTGACGGGAGACAGGAAATTAATTTAAGATTCACCATATTCCCGTCAAGCTACAATTCTGAGTTTGTGTTTCAGCGCAATAGCAGCAACGCCACTTGATTTGGTACAAAGCTGCCTTGCCGATGTTGATTTGATTTTATTAGGATCTCTTTTAGTCCCCATTTGGACTAATCTTCCAAGAGTCCTTACATTAAAATACAATTTATAATACAAACACACTTTCACATATAACACACTATTACAAACAATACATAATACACTAGCATAATGACCCAATAAATACTCAATCTAAAGAAATATTGATTCTTCATCTACTATAGTTCCACAACGTTTCTATATACTATATTTAAAATGTTTTTAAATAATGTTTAAACTTATATATTGAAAGGTTTCTAGTTTGCTCAGTTAATTTAATCCATTTCTTTATTGCTCTAAATCGAAATGTTCTTTTGCCCGTTTCTTTTTTCTGTCTGGATAACGCATAGATGGTGGACAATCTATTCCTAGTATTTACGGAATGTCTGTCTCTTACCAACTGAATACCATTGTGAATAGAACTTGGCCGTTTTAAATTATGTATATTATAAAATACGATAAGCATGTTTTTTTCAATTATCTTGTTGATTGATGACCAACCAAGGATGTTGACTTCCATGAAAGAAGATGTGCACCGTCTGAATTCCTTTTGGGTTTCCCTCTGTCTATATGTCCATCTGCCTGTCCGTCTGCCTGTCTACAGTCTTGAAAGTTCTGACATATTATTGTCTCAAACCAGCGACCTCACCCAAACATCTGCCTGTCCGTCTGCCTGTCTACAGTCTTGAAGGTTCTTACATATTATTGTCTCAAACCAGCAACCTCACCCAGACATCTGCCTGTCTACAGTCTTGAAGGTTCTGACATATTATTGTCTCAAACCAGCAACCTCACCCAAACATCTGCCTGTCCGTCTGCCTGTCTACAGTCTTGAAGGTTCTGACATATTATTGTCTCAAACCAGCGACCTCACCCAAACATCTGCCTGTCCGTCTGCCTGTCCGTCTGCCTGTCTACAGTCTTGAAGTTTCTGACATATTATTGTCTCAAACCAGCGACCTCACCCAAACATCTGCCTGTCCGTCTGCCTGTCCGTCTGCCTGTCTACAGTCTTGAAGTTTCTGACATATTATTGTCTCAAACCAGCGACCTCACCCAAACATCTGCCTGTCTGTCTGCCTGTCCGTCTGCCTGTCTACAGTCTTGAAGGTTCTGACATATTATTGTCTCAAACCAGCGACCTCACCCAAACATCTGCCTGTCCGTCTGCCTGTCCGTCTGCCTGTCCGTCTGCCTGTCTACAGTCTTGAAGTTTCTGACATATTATTGTCTCAAACCAGCGACCTCACCCAAACATCTGCCTGTCTGTCTGCCTGTCCGTCTGCCTGTCTACAGTCTTGAAGGTTCTGACATATTATTGTCTCAAACCAGCGACCTCACCCAAACATCTGCCTGTCTGTCTGCCTGTCCGTCTGCCTGCCTGTCTACAGTCTTGAAGGTTCTGACATATTATTGTCTCAAACCAGCGACCTCACCCAAACATCTGCCTGTCTGTCTGCCTGTCCGTCTGCCTGTCTACAGTCTTGAAGGTTCTGACATATTGTCTCAAACCAGCGACCTCACCCAAACAACTGCCTGTCTGTCTGCCTGTCCGTCTGCCTGTCTACAGTCTTGAAGGTTCTGACATATTATTGTCTCAAACCAGCGACCTCACCCAAACATCTGCCTGTCTACAGTCTTGAAGGTTCTGACATATTGTCTCAAACCAGCGACCTCACCCAAACATCTGCCTGTCTGTCTGCCTGTCCGTCTGCCTGTCTACAGTCTTGAAGGTTCTGACATATTATTGTCTCAAACCAACGACCTCACCCAAACATCTGCCTGTCCGTCTGCCTGTCCGTCTGCCTGTCTACAGTCTTGAAGGTTCTGACATATTATTGTCTCAAACCAACAACCTCACC
Organism: Oncorhynchus keta; assembly: GCF_023373465.1. NCBI lineage: Eukaryota > Metazoa > Chordata > Actinopteri > Salmoniformes > Salmonidae > Oncorhynchus > Oncorhynchus keta. Next base: position 25,306,279 of record NC_068430.1, on the reverse strand, counting down.
CAAACATCTGCCTGTCCGTCTGCCTGTCCGTCTGCCTGTCTACAGTCTTGAAGGTTCTGACATATTATTCAAACCAGCGACCTCACCCAAACGTCTGTCTCAAACCAGCGACCTCACCCAAACGTCTGCCTGTCTACAGTCTTGAAGGTTCTGACATATTGTCTCAAACCAGCGACCTCACCCAAACATCTGCCTGTCTGTCTGCCTGTCCGTCTGCCTGTCTACAGTCTTGAAGGTTCTGACATATTATTGTCTCAAACCAGTGACCTCACCCAAACATCTGCCTGTCTGTCTGCCTGTCCGTCTGCCTGTCTACAGTCTTGAAGGTTCTGACATATTATTGTCTCAAACCAGCGACCTCACCCAAACATCTGCCTGTCTGTCTGCCTGCCTGTCTACAGTCTTGAAGGTTCTGACATATTATTGTCTCAAACCAACGACCTCACCCAAACATCTGCCTGTCTGTCTGCCTGTCCGTCTGCCTGTCTACAGTCTTGAAGGTTCTGACATATTATTGTCTCAAACCAGCGACCTCACCCAAACATATGCCTGTCTACAATCTTGAAGGTTCTGACATATTGTCTCAAACCAGCGACCTCACCCAAACATCTGCCTGTCTGTCTGCCTGTCCGTCTGCCTGTCTACAGTCTTGAAGGTTCTGACATATTATTGTCTCAAACCAACGACCTCACCCAAACATCTGCCTGTCCGTCTGCCTGTCCGTCTGCCTGTCTACAGTCTTGAAGGTTCTGACATATTATTGTCTCAAACCAGCGACCTCACCCAAACATCTGCCTGTCTGTCTGCCTGTCCGTCTGCCTGTCTACAGTCTTGAAGGTTCTGACATATTATTGTCTCAAACCAGCGACCTCACCCAAACATCTGCCTGTCTGTCTGCCTGTCCGTCTGCCTGTCTACAGTCTTGAAGGTTCTGACATATTATTGTCTCAAACCAGCGACCTCACCCAAACAACTGCCTGTCTGTCTGCCTGTCCGTCTGCCTGTCTACAGTCTTGAAGGTTCTGACATATTATTGTCTCAAACCAGCGACCTCACCCAAACATCTGCCTGTCTACAGTCTTGAAGGTTCTGACATATTATTGTCTCAAACCAACGACCTCACCCAAACATCTGCCTGTCCGTCTGCCTGTCCGTCTGCCTGTCTACAGTCTTGAAGGTTCTGACATATTATTGTCTCAAACCAACAACCTCACCCAAACATCTGCCTGTCCGTCTGCCTGTCCGTCTGCCTGTCTACAGTCTTGAAGGTTCTGACATATTATTGTCTCAAACCAGCGACCTCACCCAAACATCTGCCTGTCTACAATCTTGAAGGTTCTGACATATTGTCTCAAACCAGCGACCTCACCCAAACATCTGCCTGTCTGTCTGCCTGTCCGTCTGCCTGTCTACAGTCTTGAAGGTTCTGACATATTATTGTCTCAAACCAACGACCTCACCCAAACATCTGCCTGTCCGTCTGCCTGTCCGTCTGCCTGTCTACAGTCTTGAAGGTCCTGACATATTATTGTCTCAAACCAGCGACCTCACCCAAACATCTGCCTGTCTGTCTGCCTGTCCGTCTGCCTGTCTACAGTCTTGAAGGTTCTGACATATTATTGTCTCAAACCAGCAACCTCACCCAGACATCTGCCTGTCTACAGTCTTGAAGGTTCTTACATATTATTGTCTCAAACCAGCAACCTCACCCAAACATCTGCCTGTCCGTCTGCCTGTCTACAGTCTTGAAGGTTCTGACATATTATTGTCTCAAACCAGCGACCTCACCCAAACATCTGCCTGTCTGTCTGCCCGTCCGTCTGCCTGCCTGTCTACAGTCTTGAAGGTCCTGACATATTATTGTCTCAAACCAGCGACCTCACCCAAACATCTGCCTGTCTGTCTGCCCGTCCGTCTGCCTGCCTGTCTACAGTCTTGAAGTTTCTGACATATTATTGTCTCAAACCAGCGACCTCACCCAAACATCTGCCTGTCTGTCTGCCTGTCCGTCTGCCTGTCTACAGTCTTGAAGGTTCTGACATATTATTGTCTCAAACCAGCGACCTCACCCAAACAACTGCCTGTCTGTCTGCCTGTCCGTCTGCCTGTCTACAGTCTTGAAGGTTCTGACATATTATTGTCTCAAACCAGCGACCTCACCCAAACATATGCCTGTCTACAATCTTGAAGGTTCTGACATATTGTCTCAAACCAGCGACCTCACCCAAACATCTGCCTGTCTGTCTGCCTGTCCGTCTGCCTGTCTACAGTCTTGAAGGTTCTGACATATTATTGTCTCAAACCAGCGACCTCACCCAAACATCTGCCTGTCTGTCTGCCTGTCTACAGTCTTGAAGGTTCTGACATATTATTGTCTCAAACCAACGACCTCACCCAAACATCTGCCTGTCTGTCTGCCTGTCTACAGTCTTGAAGGTTCTGACATATTATTGTCTCAAACCAACGACCTCACCCAAACATCTGCCTGTCTGTCTGCCTGTCTACAGTCTTGAAGGTTCTGACATATTATTGTCTCAAACCAGCGACCTCACCCAAACATCTGCCTGTCCGTCTGCCTGTCTACAGTCTTGAAGGTTCTGACATATTATTGTCTCAAACCAGCGACCTCACCCAAACATCTGCCTGTCTGTCTGCCTGTCCGTCTGCCTGTCTACAGTCTTGAAGGTTCTGACATATTATTGTCTCAAACCAACGACCTCACCCAAACATCTGCCTGTCCGTCTGCCTGTCCGTCTGCCTGTCTACAGTCTTGAAGGTTCTGACATATTATTGTCTCAAACCAACAACCTCACCCAAACATCTGCCTGTCCGTCTGCCTGTCCGTCTGCCTGTCTACAGTCTTGAAGGTTCTGACATATTATTGTCTCAAACCAGCGACCTCACCCAAACATCTGCCTGTCTACAGTCTTGAAGGTTCTGACATATTATTGTCTCAAACCAGCGACCTCACCCAAACATCTGCCTGTCTACAGTCTTGAAGGTTCTGACATATTGTCTCAAACCAGCGACCTCACCCAAACATCTGCCTGTCTGTCTGCCTGTCTGTCTGCCTGTCTACAGTCTTGAAGGTTCTGACATATTATTGTCTCAAACCAACGACCTCACCCAAACATCTGCCTGTCTGTCTGCCTGTCCGTCTGCCTGTCTACAGTCTTGAAGGTTCTGACATATTATTGTCTCAAACCAGCGACCTCACCCAAACATCTGCCTGTCTGTCTGCCTGTCTACAGTCTTGAAGGTTCTGACATATTATTGTCTCAAACCAGCGACCTCACCCAAACATCTGCCTGTCCGTCTGCCTGTCTACAGTCTTGAAGGTTCTGACATATTATTGTCTCAAACCAGCGACCTCACCCAAACATCTGCCTGTCCGTCTGCCTGTCTACAGTCTTGAAGGTTCTGACATATTATTGTCTCAAACCAGCGACCTCACCCAAACATCTGCCTGTCTGTCTGCCTGTCTGCCTGTCTACAGTCTTGAAGGTTCTGACATATTATTGTCTCAAACCAGCGACCTCACCCAAACATCTGCCTGTCTGTCTGCCTGTCTACAGTCTTGAAGGTTCTGACATATTATTGTCTCAAACCAGCGACCTCACCCAAACATCTGCCTGTCTGTCTGCCTGTCCGTCTGCCTGTCTACAGTCTTGAAGTTTCTGACATATTATTGTCTCAAACCAGCGACCTCACCCAAACATCTGCCTGTCTGTCTGCCTGTCTGTCTGCCTGTCCGTCTGCCTGTCTACAGTCTTGAAGGTTCTGACATATTATTGTCTCAAACCAGCGACCTCACCCAAACATCTGCCTGTCTACAGTCTTGAAGGTTCTGACATATTGTCTCAAACCAGCGACCTCACCCAAACATCTGCCTGTCTGTCTGCCTGTCCGTCTGCCTGTCTACAGTCTTGAAGGTTCTGACATATTATTGTCTCAAACCAACGACCTCACCCAAACATCTGCCTGTCTGTCTGCCTGTCCGTCTGCCTGTCTACAGTCTTGAAGGTTCTGACATATTATTGTCTCAAACCAGCGACCTCACCCAAACATCTGCCTGTCCGTCTGCCTGTCTACAGTCTTGAAGGTTCTGACATATTATTGTCTCAAACCAGCGACCTCACCCAAACATCTGCCTGTCCGTCTGCCTGTCTACAGTCTTGAAGGTTCTGACATATTATTGTCTCAAACCAGCGACCTCACCCAAACATCTGCCTGTCCGTCTGCCTGTCTCTGCAGTCTTGAAGGTTCTGACATATTATTGTCTCAAACCAGCGACCTCACCCAAACATCTGCCTGTCTGTCTGCCTGTCCGTCTGCCTGTCTACAGTCTTGAAGGTTCTGACATATTATTGTCTCAAACCAGCGACCTCACCCAAACATCTGCCTGTCTGTCTGCCTGTCTACAGTCTTGAAGGTTCTGACATATTATTGTCTCAAACCAGCGACCTCACCCAAACATCTGCCTGTCTGTCTGCCTGTCCGTCTGCCTGTCTACAGTCTTGAAGGTTCTGACATATTATTGTCTCAAACCAGCGACCTCACCCAAACATCTGCCTGTCTGTCTGCCTGTCCGTCTGCCTGTCTACAGTCTTGAAGGTTCTGACATATTATTGTCTCAAACCAGCGACCTCACCCAAACATCTGCCTGTCTGTCTGCCTGTCTACAGTCTTGAAGGTTCTGACATATTATTGTCTCAAACCAGCGACCTCACCCAAACATCTGCCTGTCTGTCTGCCTGTCTACAGTCTTGAAGGTTCTGACATATTATTGTCTCAAACCAGCGACCTCACCCAAACATCTGCCTGTCTGTCTGCCTGTCCGTCTGCCTGTCTACAGTCTTGAAGGTTCTGACATATTATTGTCTCAAACCAGCGACCTCACCCAAACATCTGCTGCTTTAACCCGTCAATGTCGAAGGAGAGGAACAGAAGTCCTCTTCTCCCCTCCACACACAGATACATAATGTAACAACCTAATCTTCAGCAAACAAAACAAAGCTATCACCCACTGACAATTGTACACTTGGCTAGTCGAGTAGCATTTCTGATACCACACTAGTCTGTTTCGCATTACTGACTGAGGCATATTTTCATGCAGGTTTTCCAGACAGCAAACAAAGAGGCGGCTAGCATATTCTCAGTACAGTAGCATAAGCATACACCTCCATAATGGCCTCCATCTTGGCCTGATCGAGCTGGCATGTTGGTGTGTGCACGCAGGGGAAGGGGTCACAGGGATGGGTGAAGACTGGGTTCAGTGCCCGTGCTCCCAATTCCATGAGGAACACAACCATCTGCCCCACCAATGGGTTAATCCATAGCAGGCCGTCCTTTCCAGCATTTTCCACTCCACATATTCCCCTGCGGTTCAGGGGTCGCATTCCGAGCCCATGCACCACTGGACTGAACAGACTCCCCCCACCCCCATTTTAGGAGGAAGAGGTCGACAGGCTTTGTTATGGCTTTTGATTTATTGGCAACATTGATCAGAGAGGTTTTATGGAGAGGCTGTCGTTTTCACAATGCTGGCTGAAAGAGGCTCATGGTGAGGAGAGAGAGACAGGAACACACACACACAGAATGACATCAAAACAGGCCTTTCCCTCAACCTGTGACATGCTCCATTTTCCTCTGCAAAGCCTCTGTTTTCAGCACTAAATTATTTGAACAGAGGGGGAAGCATCATGGAGGGGGGATTAAAATAAGAAAAATCTGAGGACCACTGAGACTAAATTACCCAGAAACCTGCCTAAAATACCACAACCAAGATGGGTATTTCTTTCAGCTAGTAAAAGCTCCTTCACCGAAGGCTAGCACGACGGCAGAGGGTAAGAGAGAGAAAGGCTTTAAAACAATCCATTTACAGAGGGATGGCGAGAGAGCGCCAGGGGGTGGAGGGGAGGGGGTGGAGGGGAGGAGCAGACGGAGAGATGGATCGAGGGAGAGAGAAAGGGAAAGAGAGAGAGGGAGCCAGCGAGGGGGACAGGAGGAGAGGAGAGGGGGTAAACTAGTATCCTGGAAACCCTGCTGCTAGCCAGCTCTGATGTAGGCATGTCAACAGATCACAGCTTAATAATAGAGCCCCCATCACAGAGCACTGCTGTCTCCGCCAGACACACACGTACAAGACACAGACAGCTTCAGTTTGACCAAAACACATCAGCTGACATGTCTGCCAGCGATCTGCTTCTGTCTAATATATTGATATGTTCCGCCTGATGAACAGCAATCCCCCCCACTACCACACTCTCTTTATCTCTCCATTCCTTATTCCCCACCCATTAAATCCTTGAAGCCAAAGCCAAATAGTGAGCAAATACCTCTGAGCTGTGATTTCCTCAGCTAGTCCAGGGCTACACGACACACAGCAGAGAATCCAGTCAGGTAGGATGAAAAAACCCACAAAACAGATAGCTCTTTATCCACAGGGAGCGCATCAGACGCTCGCATCCAAGCTACTTCCTTCCCCAGTCTGTCTGTGATTCGCTGTCGATATCTGTCGGTCTGTCCCTCTGTCCGATGGGTTTTCCTGTTCCTGCCAGGCTGAGAGTCCAGGCTCAGCCAATGTGAGATATACACTCATACACACAAACACTTACAGTGCTGTGAGCCTCCGCTCTGCTCCTGTCTGACTGAACCAAACCAACGTCTCCAGTCTCCCACATACACCTACCCACCTCCTCTCAGTCTCTCGCGCTCTCACTCAGTCTCGCTTGCCCTCGCTCCCCCCTCCCTTTTTTCTCTCTCCTCCCCTCCCCTCCGTAGCCTATATATCTCTCTATCACACACAGACGTTGTCACACATGGTTCCTCTGTTCTGACAAACAAGGCAGTCCCAGCAAGGGAGCCCATCCCCATGCATCATGTGACCCCCGCAATCAACACTACCAAAGGCAAGCACGGGGCAGGGATGGACAGAGCTGGTCAACTGGGGCTGGGCTGCTCAGGCTAGAAGGATGGGGCTAGGTCTGGACAAAAGGCTGGGGATGGGGTGGAATAGGCTTAGATTAGGGACTGAATGAGATGTGGCATGTAGAGTGTGGGTGCATGAATATACACCGAGTATACAAAACACAGCTCCTTCCATACCATAGACCGGCCAGGGGAATCCAGGTGAACGCTATGATCCCCCATATTAAATCCACTTCAATCAGTGTAGATGAAGGGGAGGAGAGGATAAAGAATGATTCTTAAGCTTTGGATTGTGTGTGTGCCATTCAGATGGTTAATTGGTAATTGGTAATTAGTAGGTACCAGGTGCATCGGTTTGAGTGTGTCAAGAACTGCAACACTGCTGGGTTTTTCACGCTCAACAGATTCCCCTGTGCATCAAGAATGGTTCACCACCCAGCTAACTTGACAACTGTGGGAAGCATTGCAATCAACATGTGCCAGCATCCCTGTGGAACGCTTTCGACACCTTGTAGAGTCCATGCCCCTACGAATTGAGGCTGTTCGGAAGGAAAAGGGGGGGGGGGGGGCCATTTAATATTAGGCAGGTGTTCCTAATGTTTGGTATACTGAATGTATGTTGACACTGTTTTGCTTCAATTCCAGTGGGCACATGTGGTCGCATGTGGGGAGTCATGGCATCTATCCACATGCTTCCCAGCTGAAACGGTTCGGAACAGTTTGTGTATATATTATGATGACATTGTGACGTTTTTGTTTGTTTTGGACTTCGGCAAGGTTTTTTTCAGCTGTTCGGCAAACACATCATTTTCTCTCGTGGCCAAAGTCATTAGCCAAAGTCTCCGCCCCCTCGGCCAGCATCCCTGTGGAACGCTTTCGACACCTTGTAGGGTCCATGCCCCTACGAATTGAGGCTGTTCGGAAGGCAAGGGGGGGGGGGGGGTAAAGCATGTAGAAAAGATCATGGGCATATATATATTTTTTTTAAGATAAAATGAAAAGTCTCAACAGTCAGATTATATAAAATCCTAAACATTATGCATTCAGGAGTATTTTTGTCATGTATGGGGCACAATTTGATTTTGTTATAATGTTTGAGTCACTCAGAGCATAAACCATGGAATCACATGTAGAACTGCAGGAAATTAGCTTTAAACTGCAAATGTTTCTCTCAGCATCATGGCAAAATGTGCAGAATTGCATGAAATTTACTTTAAAAATGAAACATTTTATTTGCACCAAATGGCAAAATGTGTAGAACTGCAGGAAATTAGCTTAAAACAAATAACTTTTGTCACTGCAGTCAACATGAGGGCTTCAATAATTTTCGTAACCACTGGCCATGCCAATGGCCACGCCCCCACAACACCTATTTATTTTATTTCACCTTTATTTAACCAGGTAGGAAAGTTGAGAACAAGTTCTCATTTACAACTGCGACCTGGCCAAGATAAAGCAAAGCAGTTTGACACATTCAACAACACAGAGTTAGATACACATGGAATAAACAAACATACAGTCAATAAAACAGTAGAAAAAGTATATATACAGTGTGTGCAAATGAGGTAGGATAACGGAGGTATAAGGCAATAAATAGGCCATGGTGGTGAAGTAACTACAATATACCAATTAAACACTGGAATGGTAGATGTGCAGAAGATGAATGTACAAGTAGATATACTGGGGTGCAAATGAGCAAGATACATAAATAAATACAGTATGGGGATGGGGTAGTTGGTGGGGCTATTTACTGGTGGGCTATGTACAGGTGCAGTGATCTGTGAGTTTCTCTGACAGCTGGGGCTATTTACTGGTGGGCTATGTACAGGTGCAGTGATCTGTGAGTTTCTCTGACAGCTGGGGCTATTTACTGGTGGGCTATGTACAGGTGCAGTGATCTGTGAGTTTCTCTGACAGCTGGGGCTATTTACTGGTGGGCTATGTACAGGTGCAGTGATCTGTGAGTTTCTCTGACAGCTGGGGCTAACTGGTGGGCTATGTACAGGTGCAGTGATCTGTGAGTTTCTCTGACAGCTGGGGCTATTTACTGGTGGGCTATGTACAGGTGCAGTGATCTGTGAGTTTCTCTGACAGCTGGGGCTATTTACTGGTGGGCTATGTACAGGTGCAGTGATCTGTGAGTTTCTCTGACAGCTGGGGCTATTTACTGGTGGGCTATGTACAGGTGCAGTGATCTGTGAGTTTCTCTGACAGCTGGGGCTATTTACTGGTGGGCTATGTACAGGTGCAGTGATCTGTGAGTTTCTCTGACAGCTGGGGCTATTTACTGGTGGGCTATGTACAGGTGCAGTGATCTGTGAGTTTCTCTGACAGCTGGGGCTATTTACTGGTGGGCTATGTACAGGTGCAGTGATCTGTGAGTTTCTCTGACAGCTGGGGCTATTTACTGGTGGGCTATGTACAGGTGCAGTGATCTGTGAGTTTCTCTGACAGCTGGGGCTATTTACTGGTGGGCTATGTACAGGTGCAGTGATCTGTGAGTTTCTCTGACAGCTGGGGCTATTTACTGGTGGGCTATGTACAGGTGCAGTGATCTGTGAGTTTCTCTGACAGCTGGGGCTATTTACTGGTGGGCTATGTACAGGTGCAGTGATCTGTGAGTTTCTCTGACAGCTGGGGCTATTTACTGGTGGGCTATGTACAGGTGCAGTGATCTGTGAGTTTCTCTGACAGCTGGGGCTATTTACTGGTGGGCTATGTACAGGTGCAGTGATCTGTGAGTTTCTCTGACAGCTGGGGCTATTTACTGGTGGGCTATGTACAGGTGCAGTGATCTGTGAGTTTCTCTGACAGCTGGTGCTTAAAGCTAGTGACGGAGATATGAGTCTCCAGATTCAGTGATTTTTGCAGTTCGTTCCAGTCATTGGCAGCAGAGAACTGGAAGGCAGCCAAAAGAAGAATTGGCTTTGGGGATGACCAGTGAGATATACCTGCTGGAGCGCGTGCTAAGGGTGGGTGCTGCTACGGTGACCAGTGAGCTGAGATAAGGCGGGGCTTTACCTATCAGAGACTTGTAGATGACCTGGAGCCAGTGGGTTTGGCGGCGAGTATGAAGCAAGGGCCAGCCAACGAGAGCGTACAGGTTGCAGTGGTCAGTAGTATATGGGGCTTTGGTGACAAAACGGATGGCACTGTGATAGACCACATCCAATTTGTTGAGTAGAGTGTTGCAGTCTATTTTGTAAATGACATCACCAAAGTCGAGGATTGGTAGGATGATAAGTTTACGAGGGTATGTTTGGCAACATGAGTGAAGGATGCTTTTTTGCGAAATAGGAAGCCGATTCCAGATGTAATTTTGGATTGGAGATGCTTAATGTGAGTCTGGAAGGAGAGTTTACAGTCTAGCCAGACACCTAGGTATGGGTAGTTGTCCACACATTCTAAGTCAGAACCACCCAGAGTAGTGATGCTGGACGGGCGGGCAGGTGCGGGCAGCAATCGGTTGAATAGCATGCATTTAGTTTTACTTGCATTTAAGAGCACTTGGAGGTCACGGAAGGAGAGTTGTATGGCATTGAAGCTCCATTTTGATCCAGATAAAAACCCTGAATAACCAGGAATGAGGGAGATGTTTGCCTACAGAAAAGCCACTTCATTTAGGAAATGGCTACATCCTTGACTATATTACAATACAAATAAATGGCTATGTTTTTTGATTTTAAAAACATTATAACAAGACAAGATTCAAATCTCGATGTCCTCAGTCTCACCTTTTTCACTTTCACAGCAGAGGGAGCACTTTAGGCTTACAGGAGTTCAGACAACAAACCCAACCTGACAAAGCAAACTCCTCAGAAAACAGGGCAGAAGTGTCTATGGGAATGTTAGATATCCCCTAGGTTGCACAGAGAGACAAGAAAGCTGCTATTTCGGGGGACAGACATGAATCATGTTACCCCCGCTGGATCGGTGCTTCAAAATGAGACCGTACCCAGGGAGAAACTCTCTTACTTTAGATCAGCCAGCAGTTTAGGTTAGTCCATCTCTTTTATCATCAAAAGAACAAGAGGTCTGAGAAAGCTGAAAATATGCTTCCAGGCACTCAACACAGAAGCTACATAGGAAAATAATCACTAGCAGGATGAAGTCACATCCTCACACACAACCTGTTAGTGTGTGTTTGTTGAAGGTGAGTGTGGAGGGGTTTGGTTATGTACCCCAGAGACTCCTCCCTTCATTGAATCCCTCTTGACAATGCCTTTCGTTGACTTAAACTAGTGATGATGTCAGCGTAATGACATTTCAAAAGACATTAAAAGCCCTTTATTCACCCCCACCCGGCCAAGATCCATCCATCCAAAAGCACCCCATCCCTCAAACCATTTTATATATATATATATATATATATATATATATATATATATATAATTATAATAACGTTTTTATATAAAGTGGGGAAAAGTATTTTTATTGAAATGTTTTATGAATATCGATAGCAACAACAGAATACAATTTGTGGAGTTTATTACACTCACTGTATCTCACATATGCTTTGAAAAAGCACCCGCGAGTACCAGTCACGGCAAGTGGAGATGGCTGCTGGTAAGCTTCCTTGACATTCATTTTTGCCAACACATGGCTAGCCTTTGTTTAACCAGCTTAACAGCTGCTATGAGTGAAAATGTGTTTGGAGTTAGTCTATTAGCTAGAAAGGTATGTTAAGGGATTACCTCTTCCAATTATATGGTGGAGAGGTCAAAATAATGGATCTATATACCAAATCTATATATTTGAAAATGTTGATAAGGCCACTTCTTGTTGCCATTATTATTCACCATTTTTTGCTAACATATGATGGGGGTCCCTGGGTCGCCAGTTTGCCTGGGCGGGGGACGCTGGTCAAGAAATGGTTGAAGAGCCCAAGGTGGACTGCTCAAAAGAGGTAATAAACCTACTTTGTGTATGACTTGGAGGACATTGACATTTGTTATGCCCACCAGTACTATGCCTTTTGACATTTGCCATGTTTTAGTGGCTGCCAAATAAAACTAAATGGTATTTCTCAAATGCGCCAAACACAACAGGTGTAGACTTTACTGTGAAATGCTTACTTACAATCACTTTACCAACAATGCAGAGTTGAAAAAAGGAAATCGTAAACACAATACAATAAAAGACGACAGTACATACAAGTAGTATAGGTACCAAGTCAATTTGCAGGGGTACAAGGTAGTTGAGGTAATATATACACTACGGTTCAAAAGTTTGGGGTCACTTAGTTTTTCTTTCAAAAACAAGGACATTTCAGTTGTTTTGTCCACTAAAATATCATAAAATGTATCAGAAATAAAAACCATTGTTAATGTTTTAAATTACTATTGTAGCTGGAAACGGCTGATTTTTAATGGAATATCTACAGAGGCCCATTATCAGCAACAGTCACTCCTGTGTTCCAAGTTTATCATTTTAAAAGGCTAATTGATCATTAGAAGACCCTTTTGCAATTATGTTAGCATAGCTGAAAATTGTTGTTCTGATTAAAAAAGGCCAGTATAATTGCTTCTTTAGACTAGTTGAGTATCTGGAGCATCAGCATTTGTGGGTTTGATTACAGGCTCAAAATGGCCAGAAACAAAGCACATTCTTCTGAAACTGGTCAGTCTGTTCTTGTTCTGAGAAATGAAGGGTATTCAATTTGAGAAATTGCCAAGAAACTGAAGCTCTTGTACAACGCTGTGTACTACTCCCTTAACAGAACAGCGCAAACTGGCTCGAACCAGGATAGAAAGAGGAGTGGGAGGCCCCGGTGCACAACTGAGCAAAAGGACAAGTACATTAGAGTGTCTATTTTGAGAAACAAACGCCTCACAAGTTCTCAACTGGCAGCTTCATTAAATAGTACCCGCAAAACACCAGTCTCAACAAACAGTGAAGAGGCGACTCCGGGATGCTGGCCTTCTAGGCATGGAAAAGCCTTCATTTCTCAGAAGAAGAATAGACTGAAGAGTTTCAGAAGAAACAAAGGTGTTCCTTTTGTCCAAGTGGGAAAGAGCAATGTGGAGTGTGATTGAGATTATGTCATCTGTGAATCTGTTGGGGCGGTATGCGAATTGGAGTGGGTCTAGGGTTTCCGGGATGATGGTGCTGATGTGAGCCATGACCAGACTTTCAAAGCACTTCATGGCTACAGATGTGAGTGCCACGGGTCAGTAGTCATTTAGGCAGGTTACCTCCGCTTTCTTGAGCACATGGACTATGGTGGTCTGCTTGGAACATGTAGGTATTAGACTCAATCAGGGAGAGGTTGAACATGTCCGTTAAGATACTTGCAAGTTGGTCCGCGCATGCTCTAAGTACATGTCCTGGTAATCTGTCTGGCCCTGCGGCCTTGTAAATGTTGACCTGTTTCAAAGGTCTTGCTCACATCGGCTACCGAAAGCGTGATCACACAGTCTTCCGGAACAGCTGGTGCTCTCATGCATGCTTCAGTGTTGCTTGCCTCAAAGTGAGCATAAAAGGCATTTTGCCCATCTTGTAGACTCATGTCAATGGGCATCTCACGGCTAGGGTTCCCTTTGTAGTCCGTAATAGTTGCAAGCACTGCCACATTTGACCAGCGTCAGAGCCGGTGTAGTAGGATTCAATCTTAGTCCTATATTGACGCATTGCCTGTTTGATGGTTTGTCTGAGAGCATAGCGGGATTTCTTATAAGCGTCCGGATTAGTGTCCTGCACCATGAAAGCGGCAGCTCGCCTTTGGCTCAGTGCGGATGTTACTTCTAATCCCTGGCTTTTGGTTGGGATATGTATGTACATATCACATATCCCAACCAGTCACTGTGGGGATGATGTTGTCGATGCACTTATTAATGAAGCTTGAGTTTTTGCTTGTAAGCAGGAATCAGGAGGACAGAGTTATGGTAAGATTTGCCAAATGGAGGGCGAGGGAGAACTTTGTATGCATCTGTGTGTGGAGTAAAGGTGATCTAGTTCTTTCACCTCTAGTCGCACGGTTGATATGCTGGTAGTAATGAGGGAAGATGGATTTGAGTTTTCCTGCATTAAAATCACCGGCCACCAGGAGTGCCGCCTCTGGGTGAGCATTTTCTTGTTTGCTCATTGTCCTATACAGGAGTGCAGTCTTAGTGCCAACATTAGTTTGTGGTGGTAAGTAGCCAACTACAAAAAATATTGCTGACAACTCTCTTGGTAAATAGTATGGCCTACAGCTTATCATGAGGTATTCTAACTCAGCCGAGCAGAACCTTGAGACTTTCTTAATATTAGAGTTTGTGCAGCAGCGTTGTTAAGAGTTTGCCAGATGCTGCCATTCTATCCTGCCAATGTATATATAAAAAAACGTTTGATTTATGATTTTCCATGTCATGATTCAGAGAAACATAGGATATGACAGTTCTTCGGATCTTCAGTGACTGCATGTTTGTCAAAGGAACGGAAGGTAGAGGTGGTTTATCCACTCGCCGACGTAGTCCTGCCACGCTCTATAACGGCGCCTCTTCCTTCTTCGAGTGTTGGGGATTTGGGCCTGGTCCAGGATGAACAGAATGTCTTCCACCTCTGACTCATTGAAGTACCAATCCAAATCGAAGTTAGTGATTGCTGTTCTGATGTCCAGAAGCTCTTTTCAGTCATACAGTGGCTTGCGAAAGTATTCACCCCCGTTGGCATTTTTCCTATTTTGTTGCCTTACAAACTGGAATTAAAATAGATTTTTGGGTGGTTTGTATCATTTGATTACACAACATGCCTAACACTTTGAAGATGCAAACTATTTTTTTTTATTGTGAAACAAACAAGAAACAAGACAAAATAAAACAGAAAACTTGAGCCTGCATAACTATTCATCCCCCCGAAGTCAATACTTTGTAGAGCCACCTTTTGCAGCAATTACAGCTGCAATTATCTTGGGGTATGTCTCTATAAACTTGGCACATCTAGCCACTGGGATTTTTGCCCATTCTTCAGGGCAAAACTGCTCCTTCTCCTTCAAGTTGGATGGGTTCCACTGGTGTACAGCAGTCTTTAAGTCATACCACAGATTCTCAATTGGATTGAGGTCTGGGCTTTGACTAGGCCCTTCCAGGACATTTAAATGTTTCCCTTTAAACCACTCAAGTGTTGCTTTAGCAGTATGCTTAGGGTTATTGTCCTGCTAGAAGGTGAACCTCCATCCCAGTCTCAAATCTCTTGAAGACTGAAACGGGTTTCACTCAAGAATTTCCCTGTATTTAGAGCCATCCATCATTCCTTCAAGTTAAAGTGGTCCCATGGACAGATACTCCAATCTCCACTGTGGAGCTTTGCAGCTCCTTCAGAGTTATCTTAGGGTCACTTTGTTGCCTCTCTGATTAATGCCCTCCTTGCCTGGTCTGTGAGTTTTGGTGGGCAGCCCTCTATTGGCAGGTTTGTCGTGGTAACATATTCTTTCAATTATTCAATAATGGATTTAATGGTGCTCCGTGGGATGTTCAAAGTTTCTGATATTGTTTTATAACCCAACCCTGATCTGTACTTCTCCACAACTTTTTCCCTGACCTGTTTGGAGAGCTCCATAGTGCTTGGTGGTGCCCCTTGCTTAGTGGTGTTGCAGACTCTGGGGCCTTTCAGAACAGGTGTATATATACTGAGATCATGTGATACTTAGATTGCACACAGGTGGACTTTATTTAACGAATTATGTGACTTCTGAAGGTAATTGGTTGCACCAGATCTTATCTAGGGGCTTCATAGCAAAGGGAGTGAATACATAAGCACGCACCACTTTTCCGTTATTAATTCTTTTGATTTTTGTTTAAACAAGTTATTTTTTTCATTTCACTTCACCAATTTGGACGATTGTGTTTGTCCACTACATGAAATCCAAATTAAAATATATTTAAATTACAAGTTATAATGCAACAAAATAAGATAAACGCCAAGGGGGGTGAATACCTTTGCAAGGCACTGTAGGAAATGATGTCGGAAATATTATGTACAAAAAAACTTCAGATCAACGGACACAAATGGTCAGGAGCCCTTAAAACGGCTGCTATTCCCCCCAGCGCCATTATTAAGGTGTGTGTCACAAGGTGTGAGGAGGACATACCTAAGCATAGAACCAGAAAAACTGGTTCACATTTGAGTGTCCTTTGACTATACATGTGCGCTCTCATCTTGTCTTCTATGGGGTGGGGTAAGATGATGACTACTGGTTGAATAAAACACAAATGTTCTGTCATGAATTGTTTAAGATCTGCTTTAACAGTGCTAAAATGCATGAGTATGTTACATGAGTAGGTATCAGTATGAAAAAGGTACATACAGATACAAACCATCATAAAAATCTCTTAACATCACACACAGGTGCAGCCCTTACAGGTGTCAGTCAGACTGGTGGATCAGAAATACAAATACCAACTACCCAAAACCATGTACCTGTAGACATGCACACACATATACACACCATCAGCATAGCCTAGACAAAGAAACGGTCTGTAGGTTTTCAACAACGCAGCTACACACCACATACCTGGTTGTTTTCCCTCAGCCCAACTGATGCTTGACTATGTCAGTCTGTGGCTACAGACACAGTGGCTACACAGCACTGAGCGTTTCCCTGCTGACCCCCAGCTAATGCTTAGACACAGTGAACAGTACGACATGCTACAGACCGCACCATCCTCCAGCCTGAAGGAAACAACCATACAAGGGAAAGAACAGGGTAAAGATGAAACTAGAGAACACCAATAACACCTCCCTGCCTATATACCCATCTAATGGTTTACAATGTGAAGCTCCCTTTCTGTAATCTGCAATGCAGAGAGAATATTCTGCTCTGTGCTCCATTGTTCAGGTGGCATCTAGAGCTGATGCTAGGAGAATCTGCAGATACACTCATTCACCACACATCTACTCTACCATCATCCAATAGCTTTCTGGCACAAACAGAAACATCAAATCAAATCAAATTTTATTGGTCACATACACATGTTAGCAGAGGTTATTGCAAGTGTAGTGAAATTATTGTATACATATGCACAGACAGGCAAACACTTACGCAAGCTGACACATTAAAGAGAGAGGACATTCTTCTGCCTGTGAAAAGCACAAGACAAAGTCCTACTGCGCCACATACAAACCAGGCAGGATAGAATTAGGCAGAGAAAAAGGGCTACTAGTGGTCCCCCATCTGTGCCTGTGTGCTAGATGTAGCTGAGCCTGCTTGCATGTCTGCCGATCTCCATCGTCCCTCTTCGCTTCTGTCCAACCCCCTCTCCAACCCTGACCTATACACAAGCCATCCACCATGCTCCAGCATGGCAATACATCACACATACAAAAAAGAATAGCAGCAACAGCAGACAAATCAAAGCCCACTTGCCTTGATGCAGAGCGAGGGAGAGGGGAAGAGAGAGGTAAAGCGGTAGCCCATAGACTGCAGCAAGGATCCTGTTGATCTCTCTCTATGCAGGACAGGCAGGCAGGCTGAGACACAAACACAGAGAGGAGAGCTCTGCTGCTGCCAAGACCATCACAGCGACGGAGAAGAGGGAGCAGCAGCTACAGCAGCAAAAAGAAGATTGGGAATGTAGAGCAGGAATGCAGAGCGGGTGAGGTGACCGCAGGGAAATCGACCAACGCCGGAAGATTGGAGAGGGAAAAGAGGGTAGCAGAGGGAGACAGAAGAGAGAGAAAAAGGGAGAGCGAGGAGAGAGAGATAGTAGTGGACTGTGGTAGTTGGAGATGGACTGTAAGTGAGGCTAGTGTGAGAAGTCAACAGTGTGACAGGAGGAAAGGCAGAAGAAGGAGCCGGAGGCATTACGCTGCTCGTCTATGCTGTAGCTGATATTCCCCACCCAGCAACAATCGTCTATACAATCTGTAGAAGGGCAGGCAGGGAGAGCCGGTTGGCCGGGTCAATTCCTGTCTACTAGGCACTGAGGACAGGCGACAATAACGTCACAGACAAACTCTGATTATATGAATGATGAAAGAGTGGAGTCAAGCATAGTCTCGGAGATGTGTGTGTGTGTATAAGAGAAGGGGTGTTTGAACTGCATGGTTGGAGCACCAGAGAGGGGAGGCTTGAGAAGGATTTCCCCAGTCAGTAGTATAGCCCACTCCTCCATCTGTCACCTCCAGTTGCTTTCTGTCCATTAATCACAGCCTCCTCACACACGCCCTAGCTGACCCAAAGACACATCTATACCACCACACACTGACCTCCACGGCCGAAAACATAACCAGTCCTGGTGCCCTTTCACCTCCTCTCTCTCTCTCCACATCTATACTGAGTCTATTTGTAAGAAATGAATCCAATTAATACATGTATTGTTATTACTGCATATCATATTGTACACCTTTGGTGGTATGATTCCTTCCTTGGTTAACCATAATACCATTTATCAGGATGTCAATGGGAGTCGGAGTCAGGAGAGAAGAGCTAGGCCTTTGGTAATTAAAACGTCCATTATGACCAGACTAGCACAATCCAGGCCTGTCTGGCTGACATATGGCACACTGGGTAATTCCAATAAAGTCCTGAGGAAAAAGCCCCTGGAATAAAGACAGCAATTTGCGTGAGAGGGTCATGAATAAACTAATTGAAAATCCAATGATGAGAATCATTAGGAAAAAGCCCTGTCTGGAGTAGGCTAGAGGCCAATCAGGCCTCTCAATGCACACATTAAAGGATGTATCTGGGGCTTTAGAAAACATGCTTGGATAACAAGGCATTGAAGGAGAGGAATAGAATTAACAGTGTTGAAATGCCATACTACTCTAGGCCTTGATAATTTAGTAGACACATTGAATTGTGGGTTGGGTGAGGGGACTAAACGAATGTAGCCAATAAATAAAATACTGTATGTTTGGTATAACAAATAAACAAGGAATGCCATTCCATACATAAATGCCAAATGGCAGTCGCTGACTACTACACATCTCTTTGCTAAAAAGAACCCATTCTATTCCCCTATGTTATGTGTATGACTGCACAGTCTCCTGGTCTCGCCAGTTGATTGCTCTTCCTTTTCTGTCCGTCTGTCTGTCATGGCTAGCACATTAACACCAGGGAATTCCATCTCCAACATCAGAAGGATGATAATCGAAGCTGCTGCACAGGGATTGGTTCACACAGCTGGATTTAGGATCCAAATGGGAATGGGGAGAACAGGCGAGGGCATCCATCTATCTCTCTGGCCACAGAGAGGAGAGGAGGGAATATCCACAGAAAACAGGTCCAAATCCTTGGACATCATGTAATATACTGTACACCCGGAGAAGAAATAGGAGTGAAGATGGGCGTGAGGTTCTGATCAAGATGTAGTTTGTTTAACCACTGTGAATATTGATTGAGCAAAAGCCCCCAGGAATATCAAGCATGGAAGGCGCTGGACCTTGTCACTCTAATCAAATAGTACTGGGAAAGGTAAATATCTGTCTGATTGAATGGATAAAGAGGATTGAGAGCATGGGCTTCATGGTCATCTGGTTCCACTCATCAGTGGGAGGAGGAAGCCATCTCCTCCCGTCTGTGTGTTATCCAGTGCTCACGACTCGCATAGTATTCTGAGTATCTGTATCTCTGAGGGGCAAGAAGCTCCCTTAGAACCTGACAACCCATTTGACCATTCAGATGACACAGAGACATACGGGAACATGAGACCACCTATGTCCAGCATGAAGCTTCACTAAACAGCACAGAGTCCTTGCAAAGCTACAAACCAAACCAGCACAGTAAACATAAGACATTAAACCAATAACACAAAGATTAGGAGGAAGAAGATGACGATGAGGAGGATTAGAAAACAGAACTTAAAAAGGTTGTGTGCTACTCACAAGGCACAGCATGGCGGTAGAGGTTGTCTCGAATGGTCTGCTGCAGTTCGTGGTCCGGGGAGGACTTCTGGAAGCGCTGGCTCAGATAGTGCTTCAGGTCCTTATTTAGCTTGGTTCCTGTAGGCAGCCAGACAAACAGGAAGACATGTGTTAACTACATCACAACACAACATGGACGCCCCGACTGTATATAACAGCAAATCCAAACATGGCTGCCTTGCATTTCGTGTGCACACCACTCTCACAGTCCATTTCATTACATCCATAGAAAGCAGGGGAGAACGACTGCCCCTCTCATTGAAGCCACGGAGGGTCAAGGCCGACCGCGGTACTGCAGACATTGTTAGCAGAAAACAGGAACCCTCATTATAGTGAATGGAAAACTGCAATCTTCGTGGAACATTTTTGTGGAGCAGCTCAAACTAAACAAGTTATGTCTCCATGAAATGCCATCTTAACCTACTTCATTTGGCTTCAAAGCGCTATTGAGTCTTTACATAGGAAAGAATGTGATCTATGGCTTTGTCTATTCACATATACAGTCATTGATAGAAACACACCAGTCGGACATGAATAGGAATAATATAACTGAGAGACTCAGTTCTCCCTCCCTCCCTCCTCTGCAAACCTTCCCTTGTCACTTGGAGGGGTACCTGGCTAGCTCTCTCTCTCCCAGACTGTAGACAGTCAGTCCTGTAGTGACAGTGCTGCCTGGTGGCTCAGCCCCCTCCCACAGCTATGCCATCTGTCTCTCAGACACACAGTGGGAAAGGCTAACTGGTAGCCGCTAACACAGCGCTAGTGGCAGAGAGAGGAGCCAAACGCTTTCCTGTTGACACATCACACTGACTGGGAGAGCCCACGGTACATCAATGCCAGTCAGCACATTCTCACATGCAGGGTCATTTTCACACAACATTTAGAGAGCCAGACTACTCTCTAAGAAATAAGTTTATTACACACATACTAACATACAGTATATGCTAGGATTGTATCACCATATACATGCCAGTAATTCTGCAATGGACCCACGTTTTCTAGAGTGCATTAATGTACAGGGTGGTGCAATAATGACCATCCTACCAATCCTCGACTTCGGCGATGTCATTTACAAAATAGTATCCAATACCCTACTCAATAAATTGGATGCAGTCTATCACAGTGCCATCCGTTTTGGCACCAAAACCCCATATACTACCCACCACTGCGACCGGTACGCTCTCATTGGTTGGCCCTCGCTTCATACTCGTCGCCAAACCCACTGGCTCCAGGTCATCTACAAGACCCTGCTAGGTAAAGTTCCCCTTATCTCAGCTCGCTGGTCACCATAGCAGCACCCACCTGTAGCATGCGCTCCAGCAGGTATATCTCTCTGGTCACCCCCAAAACCAATTCTTCCTTTGGCCCCCTCTACTTCCAGTTCTCTGCTGCCAATGACTGGAACGAACTACAAAAATCACTGAAATTGGAAACACTTATCTCCCTCACTAGCTTTAAGCACCAGCTGTCAGAGCAGCTCACAGATTACTGCACCTGTACATAGCCCACCTATAATTTAGCCCAAACAACTACCTCTCCCCCTACTGTATTTATTTAGCTCCTTTGCACCCCATTATTCTCTTTCTACTTTGCACATTCTTCCACTGCAAATCAACCATTCCATTGTTTTTACTTGCTATATTGTATTTACTTCGCCACCATGGCCTTTTTTGCCTTTACCTCCCTTATCTCACCTCACTTGCTCACATTGTATATACTTATTTTTCGACTGTATGTTTGTTTTACTCCATGTATAACTCTGTGTTGTTGTATGTGTCGAACTGCTTTGCTTTATCTTGGCCAGGTCGCAATTGTAAATGAGAACTTGTTCTCAACTTTCCGACCTGGTTAAATAAAGGTGAAATTAAAAATTAAAAAATAAAAATAATGATCCATTGAGCCCAATGACCAAAAATGAACATAAATTATCATATTTCTGTGCTTCTGTAATCTGTATGATATAACACCCCTCTGTGGTTTGAATGTATCTGTCAATCACACAATCTCTGAGCCAGGTTTCAGCCAACTCGGGCAAACAGTCTGCTGGTGAATTAAAAGCACCAGATGGTGTTGTCATGGAAACAGTGTGTGTGTGCACCACTGTGTAGGACTACTCTGCTGGTAAATAAAGCCAGAGGCCTCTAATAAGATGATTGGGGCAGCTAGCCTTGCGAGAGCAGGTATACTAGTACACAGTTCTATGTGTAGTGCAATGCTCTCAGTCATCCAGTCATGTGAGGCCCTTCCTCACTGGATCTCCACTCCCACTGTCCCAGACCAGACAGAGACCTGTCAACAGTGCCTCCTCCACAGTGGAAAGTTAATGGCCATCCCTCAAACTCGTTCTTTCCATTTCATTCCTTTCCATCCTCTGGGATTTGAGGCCATCCATTGGAATCTGTCTCTGGATGAATGATAACATTCTCACCATTTGAAAACCTCCTACAGATAGGTAGGTAGGTAGGTGTGGTGTGTGGGTGTGTGTCATAAGCCTTCTATAAGAGTACATTCTGGCTTTGGTCATTCCCCTCTCCCATCCAGGAATGTCATTGTGTCTTAGTATTTAGTATTTTATTAGGATCCCCATTAGCAACTGCTAAAGTAGAAGCTACTCTTCATGGGGTTCAAACTTAATGTCTTGATCCCTAAACAGTTTGCCAGCCATTATTCAGACCAATGAAGAGTCACGCACACCCTGGACAGTCCCAGCAGCAGTCTGACCTCCATGGCAGACCCCCACCATGGAGGCAAATCACCACCATCAGCCCTCCAAGATCTAACCAACAGGAGCCATACCGGGGCTAGGAAGGAGAGGAGCGGAGGCTCGAGGGGTAAAGGTGGACAAGGCAGAAGGGGCGTTACTGTGAAACAGTGGGCAGATTAAAGATAGAATATTGAGTAATCCAGTAGTGCTGCAGTATGACAAGACTTGTAACAGAGGGATAAAAAATGGTGATCTGTCGGGTGAATCACTGCCTCCAGTAACCTCCAGTAGCCATTACATAACAACTCATTGAATTCTGCATCTCCTGTCCTCTCGTAGGAGGGGACCGACAGTCTAATTTGATGGAAAAGATCCTTTAGAGTAAATACATTCTTTAAAAAATCCAATAAAAATTCAATTAAATTTATGTCACATGCGCAAAATACAACAGGTGTAGACATTACAGTAAACGGCTTGCTCACAAGCAGTTTCCCAACAATACAGAGTTAAATAAAACGTTTTTTAAAAAGACATGATAAATAAAACACACAAGAAATAAGCTATATACAAGGAGTAGCAATACCACATCAATGTGCAGGGATAAGTGGTAGTTGAGGTAGGTACACTATGTACATGTAGGCATGGGTAAAGTGACTAAGCATCAGGATATGCAGGCCCTTTAGACTGAAGTTTGATTTGCTAATTGTTACCTACTGTACAAGAAAAGGAAATCACTTAAAATCATGCCAAAAGCCCACAGAAGGGTCATCCATACATCTTACTGCAGCACTCAGTGCACTGTGGTGTGCAAACACTAAGTGCTGACTGGAGATGATATCAAACAGTAAAACAGACAAACAGATACCCACTCAATATACTGTGTGCACGGAACACACACACACACCTCAAATGAGTCATTGACCACAGATAGCCAGCCCCATGTGAGATGAGAGGTAGCAACATCTCCTTGAGTTAATCATTTGAACTACTTGAACTGAAATCAGTTGTATCTAATTTCTACCAGCATGTCAACCTGTGCAAGTAAAGGCAAGAAAAAAAACTAGATCACCTTTATTCCACACATAAAGCTCTCCCTGGCAAATCTGACCATAACCATCTTCCTGATTCCTGCCTACAAGCAAAAACTCAAACAGGAAGTACCAGTGATGCGCTCAATACGGAAGTGGTCTGATGAAGCGGATGCTAAGCTCCAGAACTGTTTAGCTACCACAGACTGGAATATGTTCCAGGATTCATCCGATGACTTTGAGGAATGTACCACATCAGTCACCAGCATCATTAATAAGTGCATCGACGACATCGACCCCACAGTGACCATACATAAGTACATATCCCAACCAGAATACATGGATTAAATAAAGGCAACATCCGCAATGAGCTAAAGGCTAGAGCTTCCGCTATCAAGGAGCAAAATCCCGCTATGACCTCCAATGAACCATCAAACAGGCATAGCATCAATACAGTACTAAGATTGAATCCTACTACACCGGTTCGGAGGCTCGTCGAATGTGGCAGGGCGTGCAAACTATCACAGATTACAAAGGGAAACCCAGCTGTGAGCCGTCCAGTGACGTGAGCCTACCGGATGAGCTAAATACCTTCTATGCTCGCTGCGAGGCTAGCAACACTGAATCATGCATGAAAGTTTGCCGACAACGCCACTGTGGTAGGCCTGATCACCGACGACGATGAGACGGCCATCAGGGAGGAGATCAGAGACCTGGCAGTGTGGTGACAGGACAGCAACCCTATTCCACCTCAGGAAGCTAAAAAGATTTGCATCCTCAAAAAGTTCTACAGCTTCACCATTGAGAGCATCTTGACTGGCTGCATCACCCCTTGGTATGACAACTGCTTGGCCCTCCACCGCAAGGCACTACAGAGGGTAATGCTAACGGCCCAATTCATCACTGGGCTTGAGCTCCCTGCCATCCAGGACCTATATACCAGGTGGTGTCAGAGGAAAGCACCATTTAAAAAAAAAACTCCAGCCACCCAAGTCATAGACAGCTCTTTCTGCTACGGCACGGCAAGCGTACCGGTGAACCAAGTCTGGAACTAACAGGACCCTGAACAGCTTCTACCCCCAAGCCATAATACGGGTAATTAGTTAAATAGTTAACCAACAGCTACCTGGACTATCTGCATTAACACTTTTATTCATCACATATGCTGTTGTTACTGTTTATTATCTATCCTGTCGCCTAGTCACTTTACCCATGTAATCACTGTTCCCCTCTACTTCTTTGTGACTGCTACTTTCAATGACGGCCTACGAACAGTGGGTTAACTGCCTTGTTCAGGGGCAGAACGACGGATTTGTACCTTGTCAGCTCGGGGATTTGATCTTGCAACCTTTGGGTTACTAGTCCAACGCACTAACCACTAGGCTAAATAATTTGCCTACTGCTAGACGACAAGGGCGGCCAGCATCTTTCAGAGTATGTATCTCAGCTGGGAGGAACAGTCCATTGGCATCACTACATTATAGTAAGGACAGAACAGTCTGTGCAGAAGTATGACAACAAAGGGATTGGACAGCTGCCATGGCCTGCTAGGTAAGACCAGGCCAACCTGCTGTTAGCCTCTGTCTGACACCAAGCTGCTGCTACTGTACTGAGGATTCCACAACAGGGTCACTCACTTTGCTACTAGCTAGCTATCTAGCTAGCAAGCCAGTTGGCCTAATGGACTAGCGAGACAAGCTTCCACGTTCCACACCTTAATACTACACACCCTAACAGCCCTGATATGGTCCCAGATATGATATGGTCCTTTGAGCTGTATCTAGGAGATACTCATCATCAATACTGTATTCATTACAAAACACAGTTTCAGGTCAGCAGGCCACCCCTATCCTCTCCTTAACTCCGTACAGTCCCAGGCTGCCAGGCCCAACAAATCACACCGGAGAGAAATAATCCCATTAACTGGTACTGAATGGATAGGAGCTGTACCTAAACACACTGTTACTGACTGAGACAGTAAGAGCCATGTAATCACTGTTCCCCTCTACTTCTTTGCGACTGCTGCTATTCTGACAATGGCTAAACTGAATCACAAACCACATGATATGACCCATCTGAAATATCTGACTAGGCTTTTCGTAAAGCACATACTGTAGTTCTGATGGTTTCAATCCGGCCTGCAGAGAGCTAGGGGTAGAGGTGGGGGAAATGGTGAGAGGCAACCATTGGTTTCCCTCAAATCCCTCATCAAACAGATAATTAGTGAATACATTTCCTCCAAACAGAGCCCACCTGGCAGAGATTTCAGTAAGCCCCCCGTCAGCAGGCAGGCTTTTAGTATGGACACACAACTACACTATCCATAGAGGGAGGGAGTGAGACAGAGAAAGTCCTTTTCTACAAAGCTAATACCATTGGTGAGTGGCAACACTATAAAGGCTGGCCAGGACACATGCAGTAGAGATCAGCCAGCCAACTCTCCACACAGTGACTGCACCCGGAGTAAAGCTCTTCAGCCAGGCACAAAAAGACATGGCACCGCCACAGCCAAGGCCCTCTGTTGGCAGTGGACTTCATCTGTTATTCACACATTGCAAAAATAATACCCCCAAACACTCACTCCTCAGCTGACTTTACTAGTTGAGCTGCAATGTGAAAAATTAAACAACGGACAGATTAGTAAATTGCTGCAGTAATAAGTTTTGTTACACTTCTTCCTAGAAACAAAGAGCTTGATTATATATGTTTACATTTTTTATTTAACCTTTAATTAACTAGGCAAGTCAGTTAAGAACAAATTCTTATTTACAATGACGGCCTACCAAGGCCTCCTGAGAAGACGTGGGCTGGGATAAA
The DNA here is from genome assembly GCF_023373465.1 of Oncorhynchus keta. Classification (NCBI taxonomy): domain Eukaryota; kingdom Metazoa; phylum Chordata; class Actinopteri; order Salmoniformes; family Salmonidae; genus Oncorhynchus; species Oncorhynchus keta. The sequence goes on along the minus strand of NC_068430.1, from coordinate 25,279,957 downwards.
AACAAAAGGTATACATTGAACAAAACACACATCACGACAAGAGAGACAACAAAACACAACATCAAGAGAGACCTATAAGACAACAACACAGCATGGTAGCAACACAACATGACAACAACATGGCAGCAGCACAACATGGTAGTGGCACAAAACATGGTACATTATTGGACACAAACAACAGCACAAAGAGCAAGACGGTAGAGACAATACATTGCACAAAGTAGCCACAACTGTCAGTAAGAGATTCAATGTTTGAGTCTTTGAATGAAGAGATGGAGATAAAACTGTCCAGTTTGAATGTTTTTTGCAGCTCGGTCCAGTCGCAAGCGGCAGCGAACTGAAAAGAGGAGTGACCCAGGTATATGTGTGCTTTGGGGACCTTTAACTGAATGTGACTGGCAGAACGGATGTTGTATGTGGAGCATGAGGGCTGCAGTAGGTATCTCAGATTGGGGGGAAGGAGGCCTAAGAGGGTTTTATAAATAAGCATGAACGAATGGGTCTTGCGACGGGTATACAGACATGACCAGTTTATAGAGTGCAGTAGTGATGTGTCCTATAAGGAGCATTGGTGGCAAATCTGATGGTACAGAACATCTAGCCGCTCGAGAGCACCCTTACCTGCCGATCTATAAATTACGTCTCCGTAATCTAGCATGGGTAGGATGGTCTTCTGAATCAGTTTCCACTATTACGATAGGGGAAACCAAGTCTAGATTTAACCTTAGCCTGCAGCTTTGATATGTGCTGAGAGAAGGACAGTGTACTGACTAACCATACTCCCAAGTACTTTTATGAGGTGACTACCTCAAGCTCAAAACCCTCAGAAGTAGTAATCACACCGGTGGGGAGAGGGGCATCCTTCTTACAAAACCACATGCATTTGTTTTGGAGGTGTTCAGAACAAGGTTAAGAGCAGAGAAAGCTTGTTGGACACTAAGAACTTTTGTTGTTGAGCGTTTAACACAACATCTGGAAAGGGGCCAGCTGAGTATAAGACTGTATCATCTGCATATAAATGGATGAGAGAGATTCCGCTATGCTATGTTGTTGATGTAAATTGAGAAGACCGTGGGGCCTAGGTTCGAGCCTTGGGGTACTCCATTGGGGACAGGCAGTGGCTGAGACAGCAGATGTTCTGACTTTATACACTACACTCTTTGAGGTAGTTAGCAAACCAGGCCAAAGACCCCTCAGACACCAATACTCCATAGCCAGCCCACAAGAATGGAATGGTCTACTGCATCAAAAGCTTTGACCAAGTCAATAAAAATAGCAGCACAACATTGCTTAGAAGCAAGGGCAAGAGTGACATCATTGAGGACCTTTAAGGTTTCAGTGACACATCAATAACCTGAGCGGAAACCAGATTGCACACCAGAGAGAATACTATAGACATCAAGAAAGCCAGTCAGTTTATTATTGACAAGTTTTAACACTTTTGATAAACAGGCAAAATAGAAATTGGCCTATAACAGTTAGGATCAGCTTGATCTCCCCCTTTAGATAAAGGACGCACCTTGTGGCTACCTTCCAAGCAATGGGAACCTCCGCAGAGAAGAAAGACAGGTTTAAAAGGTCAAAGATAGGCTTAGTGATGAAAGTGGCGGCAACCTTAAAGAAGAAGGGGTCTAAACCATCTGACCCAGCTCCATTAGCACCTCTGACTCAGTGACCGCTTGCAGGGAGAAACTTTGTAACGGGGCAGGGGAAAAAGAGGGAGGACCATCGCATTAAAAGGTGTGGGAGATGAGGAAATGTTGGATGGGCAAGGAGGCATGGCTGAGTCAAATAGGAATCCTGACTTAATAAAGTGGTGATTAAAGAGCTCGGCCATGTGCTTCTTGTCAGTAACAACCACATCATCAACATTAAGGGACATGGGCAGCTGTGAGGAGGATGGTTTATTCTCCAGGTCTTTAACCGTTTTCCAGAACTTCTTGGGGTTAGACTCACAGAGAGAAAACTGCTCCTTAAAGTAATTAACTTTGGCCTTCCGGATAGCCTGAGTGCACTTATTTCTCATTTGCCTGAACGAGAGCCAGTCAGCCTGAGTATGCGTATGCCGAGCCGTTCGCCAAATGGAATTTTTGAGGTGGAGTAACTCTGCCAGCTTACGGTCTAACCAGGGGCTGAACCTGTTTTTCATTCTCATTTTCTTAAAATTGGGGTATGTTTGTTAACAATACCACTGAAAATATCAAAAAGAAGGACCAAGCGTCTTCAACAGAGGGGATCAAGCTGATTCTATACCAATTTACAGAGGCCAGGTCATGAAGGAAGGCTTGCTAATTAAAAATATGTTTAACAACCGTCTATGACAAATCAGGACAGATCGTTTCACTGAGCAGCCATTACGAACAAAGGCTGTAAAACCGTGATCACTAAGGTCAATACAGAAAACAGAAAACTGATATCAGGATTATTTCTGAGGATAACATCAAAAGAGAGTAGCCTTTTCTTGGTGTTTGGAGTCATACCTTGTGGGATTGGTAATAATCTGAGAAAAACTGAGGGAGTCCCAATGCTTTATGACTTGTTCAGGTGGTTTAAGCATGTCCCAGTTCAAGTCACCGAGCAGGACAAATTCATACTTAGTGTAATGGGCCAGGAGAGAGTATAGGGCATTTAGGGTACAGGCAGGTGCTGATGATGGACGATAACACCCAGAAACAGTCAACACAGAGCTATTTGAAAGTTTAATGCTTAAAACCAGCTAATCAAATTGTGAACCCACACTTTCAATTGAACAATTTTAGGTAATAAGCTTCTAGAGTACAGAAAACCCAGGCTTTTACGAGAGCAGACATCCAGTAAACTCTCTCATTAACTCATTGAGTTACTGACAAAGCCGAGAGACAGAACATTCCTCTGTCTTGTCTGGCTGAGCTGCCATGTACTGTTGTTGAAAGCAAAAATGGCTAACTATATCATGAAGAGTTCAGCATGTTGATCTCAGAATGTGTTCTGCTAAGGGTGTCCTCTGGACAGCCTATTAAAGCAGGGTTATTCATGAATAAATAGGAGCAGCAGTGGGATGGAGCAATCGGATATCATTTACCGCCATTGATTGTTACGGTTAGGATAAGGGGCAGGATAATCTGATCCTAGATCTGTGCTTAGGGGGCGAGCATGTTAAATACTGTCCAGCCCAGCCTTCATTACCAGCAGCTGAAATCCCCCGTCGGCGAGAGTCTCTGCTGGGACCCCAAAAGTATTTACTGCTATCTAATGAGAGAGAGGAGTTCTCATTACGCTAAAAGCATGGCCATCAGGGCTCCCGGTCAATAAACACTCTCCTGCTACTAACTAACCTCATAACTGCCTGTCAGTCACCACTGTCTCTGACAGAAAGAACATATGATCTCAACTCTGACTGGCAAAACATGCATCAGACTTATTGAATTATTAACATAGTGATAAACACATTGTAAATAAGTGTAGTACTTGTTCTTTTCTTTCTCCCCCTTCCTCTCTGCCTGTCTCAGTCTCCCTCGCCGCCTCCATCCCTCCCTCCAGGCGCAACACTGCCCTCTGCGTTCCTCTACATTAGGCTTCACTTGCGTTACTGCCGGGCCCAGTCGCCATGGCAACGCCGGTGGTATTAGCATGGATACTGCAGTGGTGACAGACAGTGAGCCGGGTCTGCTGCCTCCAACTGGACCCCTGGTGAACTACACAAACACTTCAGGCCACATCAGAACTGCCGCAGCATTCCAGACACAAACAGTTCATCTAATGAGTTTATGATACAATTCTCAGTTGCACACTGCTACCACCACTGAAAATCAATAATTGTATCGCTGACCTAAAGCAACACACGAATGGTCAATCCAGCGTGTACAAAACATCCTAATATTGAGTTGCAACCCTTTTGCCCTCAGAACAGCCTCAATTCATTGGGGCATGGACTCTACGAGGTGTCGAAAGTTGACTCAAATGCTTCCCACAGTTGTGCCAAGTTAGCTGAAAGTCCTTTGGGTAGTGATCCATTCTTGATACACACAGGAAACTGTTGAGCGTGAATAACCCAACAGCGTTGCAGTTCTTGACCAAACAAAATGGTGAGACTGGCACCGACTACCATACCCCGTTCAAACGCACTTCAATCATTTGTCTTGCCTATTCACCCTCTGAATGGCACACACACATAATTCATGTTTCAATTGCCTAAAGGCTTACAAATCCTTATTTAACTTGTCTCCTCCCCTTCATATATACTGATTGAAGTGGATTTAAGTGATATCAATAATGGATTATAGTTTTCACCTGGATTCACCTGTTCAGTCTCATGGAAATAGCAGGTGCTCCTAATGTGTTTTGTACACTCAGTGTAATATCATTGTCCATTCCACTAAATGTGTGTTCACAACCACACACCTCTTTCCACCAAGGGTCATTAACCCACTACAGTCGATTGACGCGCTTGTGTGGCAGAAGTGAGTGATGTTTGTCAGACCAAGAGACATCCCGAAAAGTAGTCAATTTTTATTTTTCAATGTTTCTCAATGTTTCTATGGGCTATAGTAGTAACGGCAAAAATCAATATTTTATCAAATCATTTTTCCATATTTGTTTTTAATACCTAAAATTCAAAATCAAATAGCCCTATACTCATGCATTATATAAGTATCTAATGGATTCAGCTACGGAAACAATGTATTTTTATAAACTACTTTATATTTTATCTGCAAATTGTTTTGTTCAACCAGGAAATCCCATTGAGATAAGCCATCTCTTTTTTCCAGAGAGACCTAATGTATAATGTGTGTAATGTATGCCATTTAGCAGACGCTTTTATCCAAAGCGACTCACAGTCATGTGTGCATACATTCTACGTATGGGTGGTCCCGGGGATCGAACCCACTACCCTGGCGTTACAAGCGACATGCTCTACCAACTGAGCTACAGAAGACCTAAGGCCTGCCACTGAGGTATTCAAGGCAAAATATATAGCAAACAGAATAGCAGTCCTCCCAGAAGCCAGAAGTCATGGTATACACTGAAAAAACAAATGACTGTTGATATACACAGCTGTATTATTGATAGGATTAGTTTACTCTGTTGGGGGAAACGTAGTTATAGAATTTCACCTCAACTCCAAGACCTGGGAAGGAGGTGGAGAGAGAGTTTCTAGTTTAGATGACTTGTTGTTTAACTGAGGATATTGGCACACAACACAAGCCTTGGGTCGGCAGATGATGAATGCTAAACATGACAGACCAGGCCATTGAAGAAGGAACCACCTGAATGAAAAAATAACACAAGCAGTCAGAAAATGGAAGTGTGTGCCTGTGCATGGCTATGGGTCCAGATTGCTTTATCCATCTCAGTCCTCCACACAGAAATATGCTTCCCAGGACTCATTTGAGCTATACGCCAAAGCTGCTCCCACAGATGTGTCAATTTCCTGCTCTGATCCATAACTGGAGAGCAGCACTTGCTGAAGTGTGCTTTGTATGTCTATGAATTGCTTTGTATGTCTATGAATGTATATGTGCTTTGTGTGTGTGTGGAAGGGAGATAAATTAATCTGCATGATTCTAAATCATTTAGTAAAGAATTGATTTATTTATTGAAAAACAATTTCATCCCCCCACAACATTGCATACATTAGTAGTACTAGAGCAACCAGCACTGTGGCCAGCCTGGTCATCAGCAGTCATTCCATGCCAGCATGGCCTTAAAATATTTGGGGTATCTCAGATTGTTCTGACAATTCTCACACAGAAACTTCATTGGGAGTAAGGATGGTTGATATGCTTTAAACAAAACAAAATCATCATAAATGATAATGGATACTGTACATTCCTCATGTCAGACCCTATGATCTGTGAACCATACAGGACACAGACTAGTCTTTATCATATGCTCTAAAATATAGAGTATGTCTAGATTCTGAAATCATTTGTTTACATGAATATATTCAACATTCAAAATGAATATTAGCAAACCCCATGAAGCTGGTTGAGAGAATACCAAGAGTGTGCAAAGCTGTCATCAGGCAAAGGGGGGGCTACTTTGAAGAATCTCAATTTGATATGTTTAACACTTTTTTGGTTACTACATTATGACATAAGTGTTATTTCATTGTTTTGGGTTAATGGGTTAACTTCAAATAAAATCACATACACATGGTTAGCAGATGTTAATGCGAGTGTAGCGAAATGCTTGTGCTTCCGACAATACAGTAATAACCAACGAGTAATCTAACCTAACAATTCCAAAACTACTACCTTATACACACAAGTGTAAAGGGATAAAGAATATGTACATAAAGATATATGAATGAGTGATGGTACAGAGCAGCATAGGCAAGATGCAGTAGATGGTATCGTGTACAGTATATACATATGAGATGAGTAATGCAGGGTAGGTAAACAAAGTGGCATAGTTTAAAGTGGCAAGTGATACATGTTTTACATAAAGATGCAGTAGATGATATAGGGTACAGTATATACATATGAGATGAGTAATGTAGGGTAAGTAGCATTGTTTAAAGTAGCTAGTGATATATTTTACATCAATTTCCATCAATTCCCATTATTAAAGTGGCTGGAGTTGAGTCAGTGTGTTGGCAGCAGCCACTCAATGTTAGTGGTGGCTGTTTAACAGTCTGATGGCCTTGAGATAGAAGCTGTTTTTCAGTCTCTCGGTCACTGCTTTGATGCACCTGTACTGACCTCGCCTTCTGGATGATAGCGGGGTGAACAGGCAGTGGCTCGGGTGGTTGTTGTCCTTGATGATCTTTATGGCCTTCCTGTGACATCGGGCGGTGTAGGTGACCTGGAGGACAGGTAGTTTGCCCCCGGTGATGCATTGTGCAGACCTCACTACCCTCTGGAGAGCCTTACAGTTGTGGGTGGAGCAGTTGCTGTACCAGGCGGTGATACAGCCGGACAGGATGCTCTCGATTGTGCATCTGTAGAAGTTTGTGAGTGCTTTTGGTGACAAGCCACATTTCTTCAGCCTCCTGAGGTTGAAGAGGCGCTGCTGCTCCTTCTCCACGACGCTGTCTGTGTGAATGGACCAATTCAGTTTGTCCGTGATGTGTATGCCGATGAACTTTAAAATTTACTACCCTCTCCACTACTGTCCCATCGATGTGGATAGGGGGGTGCTCCCTCTACTGTTTCCTGAAGTCCACAATCATCTCCTTTGTTTTGTTGACGTTGAGTGTGAGGTTATTTTCCTGACACCACACTCTGAGAGCCCTCACCTCCTCCCTGTAGGCCGTCTCGTCGTTGTTGGTAATCAAGCCTACCACTGTAGTGTCGTCCGCAAACTTGATGATTGAGTAGGAGGCGTACATGGCCACGCAGTCATGGGTGAACAGGGAGTAGATGAGAGGGCTCAGATCGCACCCTTGTGGGGCCCCAGTGTTGAGGATCAGCAGGGTGGAGATGTTGTTACCTACCCTCACCACCTGGGGGCGGCCCGTCAGGAAGTCCAGTACCCAGTTGCACAGGGCGGGGTCGAGACCCAGGGTCTCGAGCTTGATGACGAGTTTGGAGGGTACTATGGTGTTAAATGCTGAGCTGTAGTCAATGAACAGCATTCTCACATAGGTTTTTATGGCTGCAGGGGCAGTATTGAGTAGCTTGGATGAAAAGGTGCCCATTGTAAACGGCCAGCTCCTCAGTCTCAGTTGCTAATATATGCATATTATTAGTAGTATTGGATAGAAAACACTAAAGTTTCCAAAACTGTCAAAATATTGTTTGTGAGTTTAACAGAACTGATATTGCAGGCGAAACCCTGAGGAAAATCAAAACAGGAAGTGGCTTCTATTTTGAAAACTCCATGTTCCATAGCCTCCCTTTGCTGGATTTAAAGGGATATGAACCAGATTCATTTTCCTATCGCTTCCTCAAGGTGTCAGCAGTCTTCAGACATAGTTTCAGGCTTTTATTTTGAAAAAATGAGCCAGAACGATAACATCGCGTCAAGTGGTCACATGAGTTTTGCTCACGCAACAGAATTTGGACAGCCATTGTTTTCCCCTCTCCTACTGTGAAAGACATTTGCGGTTGATATATTATTGATTATATATCTTAAAAACAACCTGAGAATTGATTATAAAAAACGTTTGACATGTTTCTGTGGACATTATGGAAACTATTTGGAATTTTTGTCTGCGTTGTCATGACCGCTCTTTCCTGTGGATTCGTGAACATAACGCGACAAACAGAGGTATTTTGGATATAAAAATCATCTTTATGGAACAAACGGAACATTTGTTGTGTAACTGGGAGTCTCATGAGTGAAAACATCTGAAGATCAAAGGTAAACTATTAATTTGATTGCTTTTCTGATTTTCGTGACCAAGCTTCCTGATGCTAAGTGTACTTAATGTTTTGTGTGAGATCGATAAACTTACAAACGCTTGGATTGCTTTCGCTGAAAAGCATAATTAAAAAAATCTGACACGACAGGTGGATTTACAAAAGGCTAAGCTGTGTTTTCCTATATTGTACTTGTGATTTCATGAATATATTTATTTGTAGTAATATTTATTGAATGTAGCGCTATGCTATTCAGCGGTTGTTGATGACACTTATCCCGATATCAGGATTGCAGCCAAAACAAGTTAAATGACCTGTAATGTCAATTTCTATATATAAAATGGGTCATACATTCAAAAGTAGCAGAGAGACAGTCTGAGAACTAGACATGTTTGAAGAGTATATTGTTCCAAACTATGTCTAGAAACAAGCTCAATCAAAATTGACACTTGAGATATTCATATTTTAAATGTATGTGAAAATATGAATATAATGACACCAAGATGTTGTCTGTATCATGTACAGTACTGTTCATCTTTGGGTCTTTACAGGAGGCCTGTATAGGTCTAAAATGTCCACTTTAATCATGATTTTCTCCAAAATGGTTTGGGGGACAAATGTAAAAAGCATGTCAAACTTTCTTCCACCCAATGAAGTTGTGAGAATTGCCAGAAAAACCTGATACACCCAAAATATATTCAGGCCATGCTGGCATGGTATCGCCGCATAAGCCTTGGCTTTTCAAATGACTGCCTCGCCTGGTTCACCAATTACTTCTCAGATAGTGTTCAGTGTGTAAAATCGGAGGACCTGTTGTCCGGACCTCTGGCAGTCTCAATGGGGGTGCCACAGGGTTCAATTCTCGTTTCTCTGTATATATCAATGATGTCGCTCTTGCTGCTGGTGATTCTCTGATCCACCTCTTCACAGACTAAACCATGCTGTATACATCTGGCCGTTCTTTGGACACTGTGTTAACAAACCTCCAAACGAGCTTCAATGCCATAAAACACTCCTTCCGTGGCCTCCCATTGCTTTTAAATGCTAGTAAAACTAAGTGCATGATCTTCAACCGATCGCTACCACACCTACCCACCCGTCCAGCATCACTACTCTGGACGGTTCTGACGTAGAATGTGTGGACAACTACAAATACCTAGGTGTCTGGTTAGACTGTAAACTCTCCTTCCAGACTCACATTAAGCATCTCCAATCCAAAATTAAATCTAGAATCGGCTTCCTATTTCGGAAAACAAAGCTTCCTTCACTCATGCTGCCAAACATACCCTCGAAAAACTGACTATCCTACTGAACCTTGACTTCAGGCGATGTCATTTACAGAATAGCCTCCAACACTCTTGTCAGTAAACTGGATGCAGTCTATCACAGTGCCTTCCGTTTTGTTACCAAAGCCTCATATACTACCCACCACCGCAACCTGTATGCTCTCGCTGGCTGGCCCTCACTACATATTCGTCACCAAACCCACTGGCTCCGGGTCAACTATAAATCTTTGCTAGGTAAAGCCCCACCTTATCTTAGCTCACTGGTCACCATAGCAACACCCAGCAGCGTGCTCCAGCAGGTATATTTCATTAGTCATCTCCAAAGCTAACAACTCCTTTGGCCGCCTTTCCTTCCAGTTCTCTGCTGCCAATGACTGGAACGAATTGCAAAAATCATTGAAGCTGCAGCCTCATAACTCCCTCCCTAACTTTAAGCATCAGCTGTCAGAGCAGCTGACCGATCACTGTACCTGTACACAGCCAATCTGTAAATAGCACACCCAACTACCTCATCCCCATATTGTTACTTATCCTCTTGCACTTTTGGACCCAAGTATCTCTACTTGCATATCATCATCTGTACATCTATCACTCCTGTGTTAATGCTACATTTGAATTATTTTGCCGCTATGGCCTATTTATTGCCTTACCTCTCTAGTCTTCTACAATTGCACACACTGTACATAGATTTTTCTATTGTGTTAATGACTGTACGTTTGATTATGTGCAACTCTGTGATGTTGTTTTTGTCGCACTGCTTTGCTTTATCTTGGCCAGGTCGCAGTTGTGAATGATAACTTGTTCTCAACTGGCCTACCTGGTTAAATAAAGGTGAAATGATAAATAGATAAAGAAGCCATAACTGCTAAGTAATACATAGCCTAAAGCACATCACACTCTAAAAGCAGGCCATGTCATAAGAGTTTAACTTGTCATTCAATACAAACACGTATACGTTTCTTTAGTGGGACAGAAAGGATAAATGGAAGGAATTAATTGGCTGGAACTGTACTGTGTTAACAAGGTGGATTTGAGAGACCAATGTCTTAGGTACATTATAGATTGATCGGTGGGTGGGGTTTTCTGGAGGTAATCAACTCTCCATCATTGAGCCCTCCTACACTGAGACCGAGATGGAGGGAAAGAGAGGGAGGCAGAGATAAAGAGAGAGAGAGAGACAGAGAGACAGAGAGACAGAGAGACAGAGAGACAGAGAGACAGAGAGAGAGAGAGAGAGAGAGAGAGAGAGAGAGAGAGAGAGAGAGAGAGAGAGAGAGAGAGAGAGAGAGAGAGAGAGAGAGAGAGAGAGAGAGAGAGAGAGAGAGAGAGAGAGAGAAGGGGAGAGACAGAGATAGAGAGATATAGGGTGGAGAAAGAGGGAGAGAGAGAGAGACAGAGGGGGGAGAAAGAGGGATAGAGAGTGATCGAGAGAGACGGGGAAGAGAGAGAAGAAGAGAGAGAGGGGAAGAATAAAGAGAAACAAGGACACAGGGGATGGGGGATGGGGAAGAGGAGGACATCTTCAAAGAGAGGTAGAGAGAGTAGAAACGACAAAAACAGAGAAAATTAGAATAGGAAAGAGAGAGTGAGACCATTGTGCATGCTCAGCATGTATAGCCATGGCCTGTCTGAGGTGAGAAATTAAGACATTGAAGATGGTCAGAAGATTATCTCAGTTCATGGGCACACACACACACACACACACACACACACACACACACACACACACACACACACACACACACCCAACCCACTGTAATGTCTATAGGATTCTTTGAGATAGTTATCTTTGATACCGTATCACACTAACTTACTCACACATGTTACTGAGTGTAAATAATTCAGACAAACAAGTGTAGTCTTGTTTCTGCTTTTTGACTAATCAAGCTGATTTGCTCCATCAACCAAATCAGTGATACTTTCTTCAACAGGTAGCTACTAAGTACACCCAAATCTCATTGGTTAATGGCTACTTATCAGTAACCAACCACAGTGCAGAGAAATGTCCTTCAGGCTTGATGGCTGATATGACTAGTGCAAACACCCAGTGTCAGGATGACAGATGTGGTGTGATACCTTGATTTCTCCTGTTTAGCATCTCCCTGGATTAAATGACCTACGACGTATTGTCTCCTGGAACTTCTCTCCCTCCCTCTCAACCTTTTCCACTCCTGAAATCCCTCCCTCCCACTCTCTCTCTCTCTCTCTGTTCCATCTCTCTCTATGGGGTAAATGGGTGACTGCTGAGGTTGAATTAAAGGCTGTAATAATATTGGTGCCTAAAATGGTCTAATATTTCTCTCTGTGGTCCATACAAAGGGGAGACACATGGATAAACAGATAAACAAATAAACAAAGACAGAGACAGACAGAGAGACAGAGACTAAGTCCTTTTTTACACAGCTAGTACCAGTGGCGAGTGGAAAAAAAGTATCCCTCTTACTTCTGTTCTGAACTGAGCTTCATCATACAGACTTCTCATTGGCCAGTAGAGATTACTTATTTGACTAATCAAATTACAGTCTCGCAAGTCTTGTGCATAGTCATTGGAGATGAGTTACTAGGACCAGTTTTTAGCAATGCCACCAGGGGGCAGATGTCACTCAATGTCACCTGTAAAGTCTGATAAAGACATCAAAGCCCTGCAGTAATCAGTTGGCTCCTAGTTTAGTTAATGATGATTATCAGCAGAGAGGTTGTTGGTCACATCAGATACATAGATCAAATAGCGAGGTCAGCTTTCAACATGATCTAATGCACAACACAGAAGACAACGATTGAATGACCAGTCCTGAGACCGCTACGTTACGGGCTTGATCTCAAGGTTTAGCAAAACAGGACATCGGTTCATGTTGATAATATCAAGGACCTTCTACAATCATTTCACAATCATCCTTCCCCTCTTCCCATTTGAACCATACCCAAGCTTTATACTAGTCCTACCTCTCTTTCCCTGCTATGCTTTCTAACCCTCCACTTCTCACCTCCTTATGCAATACTTTACTAACCCCAAATCCCTCCTCTTTCCATTTCCTCAAGCATACCCCTCACATCAACCATCCCTCCAACCATACCTCTCTTCCATGGTAATGTCCCTCCCTTCCCTGCCCTCTCTCTCTGACCCTTGGAGCAGGCACAACTGACCCACTTTCCTGCCCCTACGAAGCTGCTGCTGAGTCAGACGGCCAGAATGCATGCACACACATGTGCTGTACAGTCTAATTTTAGTTACACACACACAGCATACACTGCATACACACACCACAGTACACACACACACTTTCCAAGCTGTAAAGCATCATAGGCTAAGGGAATTGTGGCACGATGAGAAGACACATGGAATGACAGAGAGGGAGAGATCCTGTACCACACCTATAGTGTAAAACACATCCTCCCCATCAACCCAAAGCTACTGCAGTCATTTGGCCTGCTCCCGTGGAGACGGAACAATGATCCTTATCAGAACAGTACTGCAGATGCTCCATCAAGAAGTCCTCCATCACCACACAGACTGCTGGGGCCACATTGCAGCTCAGCCCTGCTATTCATCAGACTCATCAATATGGCGCTGAAAGCGTAAAGTTGACACATTGACGACACTAACTGGGAATGTATGCATGTGTGTGTGCGTGTGTGTGTCCGGTATGTTACCCTCTCTCTCCCAGAGCAGTGTTTTCTCCTGCCAACTGGGTCCTGGGGGACAGATTTACAGACAGTGACAAGACAGAGAGGACAGTTAGGAAAGGAATAGTGGAGTTATAGCCAGAAGCCTTGTTTTAGAGCTGCTTTACTGAGCTTTACTGCTCTGACGCTATGACTCGGCATGCACCCACACACACAGTTGAATGTGGAGCTGTCAGACCCAGGTCTGTGTGACATGGCTGTGGGTAGGGGAACAGTCAGAATTAGTTAGTTACAAGCTGATTCTGGGTCAGTGCCAGAGATCAGCCGTGCGGCATGGCCAACAACTGGCTCCACTCTCACACAGCCTGCTGTAGGACTGATGTCAGACCAGCAGGGGAAGTCTAAGACATCACAGCAATTGAAGGTGTATTGTGTGTTTTAAAACTTAACACCTGTGAGCTTCCACAAGGCAGTTTATAACATGGCAGGACTCCTTTCCTCATCATCCATCATACAGTTTTCCCACCGTGACAAAATGCTTTCTCTCTACTCCTCCATACCAGAGATCAAGACAGTAACCATCAAGTGATGAACAAGTAGATGGTTCTCTACCAGAAAATGCATATCTGGACAAACAAAAATTGGATTAATAATTTAAAGGCCCAGTGCAGTCAAAATTCACGTTGTGTTTTGTATCATATTATACAACAGCTGATGAAACAAACACTGTAAAAGTGTGAACAAAACTGTATCAGTGTTATTTCCTGATAGTTGCTGGTTGAAAATACCAGCCTGTTTGCTCGGGCTGGGGTTTCGGCTTGCCTGGTGACATCATCAGGAGGTTAATCAGTTAATAAACCAATGAAGAGAGTTCCAGACCGCTCTGTCAATAACTCCTGAGTGGCGCAGCGGTTCTCCCGTGGCGCATCTCAGTACTAGAGGCATCACAACAGACCCTGGTTCGATTCCAGGATGAATCACAACCGGCCGTGATTGGGAGTCCCACAGGGCGGCGCACAATTGGCCCAGCGTCATCCGGTTTAGGGTTTGGCCGGGGTAGGCCGTCATTGTAAATAAGAATCTGTTCTTAACTGAAATGCCTAGTTAAATAAAGGTAAAATGAAAACAGCTACTTTTAGGTTCTCTTCCTCACTCAGACCACTCCCAGACAGTCCTAGCAACAATTTTGTTTGAGTTATAGTTTGTAAATTTGAAAGGAAAACTATTACAGTAAGGTTGTTACAATTGTTACACAGAAATTATTTGATATTGATATAAAAACAGCTGCATTGGGCCTTTAAAGTAGGTGTCCTATTTTCTGCATCACGTGACTTATGATCTTTAGATTGCAAAGAGTATCACACACATACACACAAGCCAGGCCAAGAGCTTCAAATTTGTCTGTGTGTGTGTGTGTCAGTGGTAGGGAGCACACAGCACTAAATATAAACAGTGAAACATCAGGAATTATCCTGCTAGCTTGATGAGCGCGCTAAAGCGCATCGACCGAGAGCCACTGAATTTAGTCAAATGTAGCAGAAGAAAATAGGGTGGTTTTGTAACGGCTTTATCATCATAACAAGAACAATTTAAGTAAGAAGATGCATCTAGATAACACTGCCATCATGCCACTGCTCAAACTGGCTTTGATACAATCCACTGACCTAGTAGGACTGTCCCCTCAGGTCTAATCTGCTATATTTCCTCTCACAACCCACTGGCGTCAGACTCAGTTAACATTAAACAGAAGTGTTCACAGGTGAAACACACTGCATTGAGATATGACTCTAAAAATCCCATTTGTCCTTAGCACCTCAGCAAAATGAGGTGGTTGTTTGCATACCACATGTATCCAGTAACACTAGCCAGATATAGCAGGAGGGTAGTTACTGAGGTCTCTCCACACGGCTGCTCTCGCCCAGGCAGAGACACCAGCCTCCCCTCTCTGCATGCTCTCCACTCTGCAACTGAGCTATGTGAAGTTAACACAAACAGGGCCAGAGAAAATTCCAGACGAGAGATAAGCGCACTGAAAATGAGAGCTGTGTAAACACTTCAATCTCGACAGGTCCTGCTGAAATGAGGGAGAAGGAGAGGGAGAGGGTAGGGGAGAGAGAGAGCAATGATGATGGCCTGGGTGAGGGGGAGAGACATGGCCACACAAGCACATGAACACGCACAACCACATACTGTACACACACAAACTAGCATCACAGCCATTTACTGCTTCTGGTAGCAGGGAAGGGGAAGGGAGGGAAGGAGATGACAGCAGAGGGGAATAGAAGGGAGCAGGGGGGAATAGAAGGGAGCAGGGGGAGGCCGAGTTGTCTGGCAGGGCTCCCGGTCTGATCTCTGGGGCTGGGACTCACTGGGACTGTACCACCCATTTGCCCCCACTGGTGAATGTGCTGAGTGTCCAGGAACACCCACAACAACCCAGTGGCCCCTGGCCTGGCTGACTCAGTCATCATACAGTAGGCTGTCTGTCTCTCACAGAACTGAATACTCCTCATAAAACAATTGGCCAAGAATTGAGGAAATGTATCTCTTGAAAAGTTGTAGATGGGGGCCAACAGTCCCAGAACCAGTCCATTAACCAGGGCTAAAAGCAGGGTTCATTAACCACTGCTACAGTCCCACTGCTACAGCCCCACAGCCAGTCCATTAACCAGGGCTAAAAGCAGGGGTTCATTAACCACTGCTACAGTCCCACTGCTACAGCCCCACAGCCAGTCCATTAACCAGGGCTAAAAGCAGGGGTTCATTAACCACTGCTACAGTCCCACAGCCAGTCCATTAACCAGGGCTAAAAGCAGGGATCATAAACCACTGCTACAGTCTCACTGCTCCAGTCCCACAGCCAGTCCATTAACCAGGGCTAAAAGCAGGGGTTCATTAACCACTGCTACAGTCCCACAGCCAGTCCATTAACCAGGGCTAAAAGCAGGGTTCATTAACCACTGCTACAGTCTCACTGCTCCAGTCCCACAGCCAGTCCATTAACCAGGGCTAAAAGCAGGGGTTCATTAACCACTGCTACAATCTCACTGCTCCAGTCCCACAGCCAGTCCATTAACCAGGGCTAAAAGCAGGGTTCATTAACCACTGCTACAGTCCCACTGCTACAGTCCCAGAACCAGTCCATTAACCAGGGATAAAAGCAGGGGTTCATTAACCACTGCTACAGTCTCACTGCTCCAGTCCCACAGCCAGTCCATTAACCAGGGCTAAAAGCAGGGTTCATTAACCACTGCTACAGTCCCAGAACCAGTCCATTAACCAGGGCTAAAAGCAGGGGTTCATTAACCACTGCTACAGTCCCACAGCCAGTCCATTAACCAGGGCTAAAAGCAGGGTTCATTAACCACTGCTACAGTCCCACAGCCAGTCCATTAACCAGGGCTAAAAGCAGGGATCATAAACCACTGCTACAGTCTCACTGCTCCAGTCCCACAGCCAGTCCATTAACCAGGGCTAAAAGCAGGGGTTCATTAACCACTGCTACAGTCCCACAGCCAGTCCATTAACCAGGGCTAAAAGCAGGGATCATAAACCACTGCTACAGTCTCACTGCTCCAGTCCCACAGCCAGTCCATTAACCAGGGCTAAAAGCAGGGGTTCATTAACCACTGCTACAGTCCCACAGCCAGTCCATTAACCAGGGCTAAAAGCAGGGATCATAAACCACTGCTACAGTCTCACTGCTCCAGTCCCACAGCCAGTCCATTAACCAGGGCTAAAAGCAGGGGTTCATTAACCACTGCTACAGTCCCACAGCCAGTCCATTAACCAGGGTTCATTAACCACTGCTACAGTCCCAGAACCAGTCCATTAACCAGGGCTAAAAGCAGGGGTTCATTAACCACTGCTACAGTCCCACAGCCAGTCCATTAACCAGGGCTAAAAGCAGGGGTTCATTAACCACTGCTACAGTCCCACAGCCAGTCCATTAACCAGGGCTAAAAGCAGGGTTCATTAACCACTGCTACAGTCCCAGAACCAGTCCATTAACCAGGGCTAAAAGCAGGGTTCATTAACCACTGCTACAGCCCCACTGCTCCAGTCCCACAGCCAGTCCATTAACCAGGGCTAAAAGCAGGGGTTCATTAACCACTGCTACAGCCCCACTGCTCCAGTCCCACAGCCAGTCCATTAACCAGGGCTAAAAGCAGGGGTTCATTAACCACTGCTACAGTCCCACAGCCAGTCCATTAACCAGGGCTAAAAGCAGGGGTTCATTAACCACTGCTACAGTCCCACAGCCAGTCCATTAACCAGGGCTAAAAGCAGGGTTCATTAACCACTGCTACAGTCCCAGAACCAGTCCATTAACCAGGGCTAAAAGCAGGGTTCATTAACCACTGCTACAGCCCCACTGCTCCAGTCCCACAGCCAGTCCATTAACCAGGGCTAAAAGCAGGGTTCATTAACCACTGCTACAGCCCCACTGCTACAGCCCCACTGCTCCAGTCCCACAGCCAGTCCATTAACCAGGGCTAAAAGCAGGGGTTCATTAACCACTGCTACAGTCCCACAGCCAGTCCATTAACCAGGGCTAAAAGCAGGGGTTCATTAAAATTGCATCTCTCCAACTCTTTGCTTTTAGAGGCCACTGTACACAACTTAGCATTCTGTCATTTTCTGTAAGTTCCTCCATTAGTGTGTGCCGAGTGTGGTTGTCTGCTTTACGTGGATTAGGTGATCCCCGTCAAGGGAAGGGAAAATACCTTGATCCGACATGTAAACATCAGTGTGACATGATGTGAAGCGCTGCTCTGGGGGATAGGGCCGTTAAACGGATGAGGTCTTCTTCAATGGAAAAGATGTCATCATCTTTACGACGTCGTCACAGCTGGCTTTCGGCTCAAGGAGCTACTGCCTCTCTCTCTCTCCTATTACTCCTCTCATCCTCCAGTCATACTTCCATTCTCCCCATTCCTCCCCGTCAGTGGTCTGGTATGCAGACAGACAGAAGTAGACTCTTCCTCTGTTAAAATAATATTCTACAGGGATTTACATACTTCCTTCCATTTATTTTCCACTTGAGGTATGATGGAAATGTCTTATTATCATGCCATAACAGGTGGGGATGAGAAATGCAAAAACAAATGTGTTATGGCTTTACACCCTCTGCCATATCGTGGACTGAGACCTACCTATCTAATGGAAGCCTCTCTAACGTAAACCAGGTACGTACCTCAAAGCAGCCGTCTTGGCCCATTACTGTTTTCTATTTTTACTAATGACCTACCAGGAAAGGACCTTCCCCAAGCTGTTGCCGCAAAGATGGAAGCACAGAATCGTCTAGAACGTAATTGTATGCTGTGGAGTTAAGATTTCACTTCACTGGAACTAAGGAGCCTAGCCCGAACCATGAACAACAACCCCAGACCATTATTCCTCCTCCACCAAACTTTACAGTTGGCACTATGCATTCGGGCAGGTGGCATTCTCCTGGCATCCGCCAAACCCATAATTTATCACACCAGAGAACGCGTTTCCACTGCTCCAGAGTCCAATGGCAGTGAGATTTACACCTCTCCAGCCGGCGCTTGGCATTGTGCATGATGATCTTAGGCTTGTGTGCGACTGCTCAGCCATGGAAACCCATTTTATGAAGCTTCCAACGAACATTTATTATGCTGATGTTGCTTCCAGAGGCAGTTTGGAATTCGGTAGTGAGTGTTGCAATTGAGGACAGCTGATTTATACGCGCTACCCATTCCAATACTTGCCGGTTCCGTTCTGTGAGCTTCTTTGGCCTAGCACTTCACGGCTGAGCCATTTTTATTCCTAGACTATCCCACTTCACAATAACAACACTTACAGTTGACCGGGGCAGCTCTAGTAGGGCAGAAATTAGACTAACTGACTTGTTTTAAAGGTGGCATCCTATGATAGTGCCACGTTGAAAGTCGCAGAGCGCTTCAGTAAGGCCATTCTACTGCCGACTTTTGTCTATGGCGATTACATGGCTGTGTGCTCGATTTCATACACCGGTCACCAACGGGTCTGGCTGAAATAGCCAAATCCACTAATTTGAAGGTGTGTCCACATACCTTTGTATATATACTACCGGTCAAAAGTTTTAGAACACCTATTCATTAATGGGTTTTCTTTATTTTTACTATTTTCTACAATGTAGATGCCAGCACTCCATGACTCTCCTTCTTGGTTCAATAGCCCTTGCACAGCTTGGCGGTGTTGAGTCATTTTCCTGATGGAAAAACAAATGATACCACATCCGATCTGGTTTGGGCTTAGTGGGACTAACGCTGCAGAATGCTGTGGTAGCCATGCTGGTTAAGTGTGTCTTGAATTCTAAATAAATCACTGACAGTGTCACCAGCAAAGCACCCCCACACTATAACACCTCCTCCTCTATGCTTCACGGTGGGAAATACACATGCGGAGAAGATCTGTTCACGCACACCGTGTCTCACAAAGAAACGGTGGTTGGAACCAAAAATCTCAAATTTGGACTTTTCAGACCAAAGGACATATTTCCACCGGTCCAATGTCCATTGCTCGTGTTTCTTATCCCAAGCAAGTATTTTCTTATTATTGGTGTCCTTTAGTAGTGGTTTCTTTGCACACAGTCTCTTCTGAACTGTTGATGTTGAGACGTGTCTGTTACTTGAACTCTGTGAAGCATTTATTTGGCCTACAATTTCTGAGGCTGGTAAATCTAATGTCTTTATCCTCTGCAGCAGAGGTAATTCTGGGTCTTCCATTCCTGTGGTGGTCCTCATGAGAACCAGTTTCATCATAAAGCTTGATGGTTTTTGTGACTGCACTTGAAGAAACTTTCAAAGTTCTTGAAATGTTCCGTATTGACTGACCGTCATGTCTTAAAGTAATGATGGACTGTCTTTTCTCTTTGCTTATTTGAGCTGTTCTTGCCATAATATGGACTTGGTATTTTACCAAAACAGGGCTATCTTCTGTATACACCCCTGCCTTGTAATAGCACAACTGATTGGCTTAAATGCATTAAGAAGGAAATAAATTCCACAAATTCAGTTTTAACAAGGCACACCTGTTAATTGAATGTATTGTAATGTATTGAATTGTAAGTGACTACCTCATGAAGCTGCTTGAGAGTGTGCAAAGCTGTCATCAAGGCAAAGGGTGGCAAAATTTAGATTTGTGTAACACTTTTTTGGTTACTACATGATTACATGTGTTATTTCATAGTGTTGATGATTTCACTATTATTCCACAATGTAGAAAATAGTAGCCTGGAATCAAACTAGGGTATGTCATTACGCCTCTAGCAGTGAGAAGCAGTGCTTTAGACCACTGCGCCACAAGGTCAAAACATATCGATTCAGCTGTTGCTAAGATGAGAAGTCTGTCCATGGTAAAGCGCCGCTCTGCTTTCTTCACAAATCGACCAAACAAGTTCTACAGGCCTTTGCTTAAGCACGCCTAGACTCCTGCCCATTTCTATGGTCAAGTGCCGCAAAGGACAAAATAAAATTACAGTTGGCCCAGAACAAAGCAGGACGTCTGGCCCTTAAAAGTACATGGAGGACGAACATCAAAATGTTGCTGGGATGCATAGCCACCTTTTTACGGGCTCCTGACCAATTATGCTATTTTGTGTGGTTTTTTTGCGCTTAACTTTTGTACATAATGTTTCCTATTACCAAAAAAGCCATTACTCAGCTCAATGTGGACAAAGACTTTGGCACAGGACATAATGCTCACCCTTGACCAGGCACAAATCCTAGACACTTGGAGGAAAAAAAGTCACTAGACTTCAGTGACGAGAGAATAAACCGCCCCTACTCTCTGTCCCGAATGTGCAATCGCTGGAGAACAAATTGGATTTGAGACTCTTATCACAATGAAACATTAAGAAGCTTACCGATCTTTGCACCTGTACATAGCCCATCTGTAAATAGCCCACCCAACTACCTCATCCCCATATTATTTATTTTGCTCCTTTGCAGCCCAGTATCTCTACTTGCACATCCATCTTCTGCACATCTATGACTCCAGTGTTTAATTGCTAAATTGTCATTATTTTGCTACTATGGCCTATTTATTGCCTTATCTCCCTAATCTTTTTTTTGCACACACTGTATATATACTTTTCTATTGTGTTATTGACTGTACATTTGTTTATCCCATGTGTAACTCTGCGTTGTGCGTGTCGCACTGCTTTGCTATCTTGGACAGGTCGCAGTTGTAAATGAGAACTTGTTCTCAACTGGCCTGCCAGGTTAAATAAAGGTGAACAATTTATTTTTAAAGAACTGTAATATACTATGCTTTCGGAGTCATGGCTGAACAAGGACATGGATAACATACCATTAGCTGGGTGTTCCATGCATCAGCAGGACAAAACAGAAGCGTCCGGTAAGATCTGTGAGGTGTGTCTTTTTATCAACAAAGACTGGTGCGCCATCTCGAATATAAAGGAGTTCTCGTGGTCCTCCTCGACTGAGTTAGAATACCTCATGATAAGATGTAGACCATACTATTTACTGAGCGTTTTCATCATTATACCCCCATACCTTTGCTGGCATTAAGTCCACACTCAACAAGCTGTATAAGACCATAAGGAAACAAGAAAATGCTTATCCTAGTGGCCAGTGATTTTAATGCAGGAACATTTAAAATTTTACCTCAGTTCTACCAGCATGTCAACTGCGCAACTATATGCAAAAAAAAAAAAAAAACTCTAGATCACCTTTACTCCACAGACAGAGATGGTTACAAAGCTCTCCCTCGCCCTCCATTTGGCAAATCTGATCATAACTCTATCCTCCTGATAACTGCTTACAAGCAAAAACTCAACCGGAATTACCAGTGACTCGCTCAATACGGAAGTGCTCTGATGAAGCGGATGCTAAGTTACAGGACTGCTTTGCTAGCACAGACTTGAATATGTTCCAGGACTCATCCGATGGCATTGAGGAGTTTACCACATCCGTTACTGGCATCATTAATAAGTGCATCGACAACGTCATCCCCACAGTGACAGTGCAACATCTGAAAATGCAAAACAATACATCTGCAACGCTTAACCTCATCACGGGTGACCCTCAGGGGCGCGTGCTTAGTCACCCATGACCGCATGGCAGCAAACGACTCCAACACCATCATCAAGTTTGCAGATGTGTAACCTTTCTTTAACTAGGCAAGTCAGTTAAGAACAAATTCTTAATTACAACGACAGCCTACCGGGTAACAGTGGGTTAACTGCCTTGTTCAGGGGCAGAATGACAGATTTTTACCTTGTCAGCTCAGGGATTCAATCTAGCAACCTTTCGGCTACTGGCCCAACACTCTAACCACTAGGCTACCTGCCGATGACATGATTGTGGTGGGCCTGATCACCAATGACGATGAGACAACCTATAGGGAGGAGGTCAGAGACCTGGCAGTGTGGTGCCAGGACAACAACCTGTCCCTCAACATGGGCAAGACAAATTAGCTTATTGTGGACTACAAGAAACTGAGGGCAGAACATGCCTCCATTCACACTGATGGGCAGTAGTGGAGTGGGTTGAAAGCATCAAGTTCCTCGCTCTACACATCGCTAAGGACCTATCATGTTCCAAACACACCAATACAGTCATGGAAGAGGGCACAACAATGCCTCTTCCCCCTCAGGAGGCTGACAAGATTTGGCTTCCTCAAAGTTATACAGCTGCACCATTGCGAGCATCTTGACTGGCTGCATCTCCACTTGGTATGGCACCTGCTTGGCATCCAACAGCAAGGCGCTACAGAGGGTAGCGTGTATGGCCCTGTACATCACTAGGGTAGAACTCACTGCCATCCAGGACCTCTATACCAGGCTGTGTCAGAAGAAGGCACTCCAGCCACCCAAGTCAAAGACTGTACTCTCTGCTACCACACGGCAAATGGTACCAGAGCGCTAAGTCTGGGACCAAAAGGCTCCTGAACAGCTTCATCCCCCCAAGCCATAAAACTGTCAAATAGCTACCCGGACTATCTGCATTGACCCTTTTTGCACAAACTCTTTTTGACTATGCATACACACTGGACTCTTCCCACACACTCACATTCGTCACACACACACACTCATCACATACACCGCTGCTACTGTCTATTATCTATTCTGTTGCCCAGTCACTTTACCCCTACCTATATGTACATACATTATCTACCTCAATTTCCTCGTACCCCATCACATAGACTCTGTACCCTATGTATATAGATAGCAAAGCTATCATTGCTCATTGTGTATTTTTTCCTCATGTTACTATTAAAATGTGTGTATATATATATATATATATATATATATATATATATATATATATATATATATATATATATATATATATATATATATTAAACATGATTATTATTTGTATCCTGCATTGTTGGGAAGGGCCCATAAGTAAGCATTTCTCTGTTAATCTACACCTATTGTCTACAAAGCATGTGACAATTAAAATTTGATTTGAACAACATGCATGTACTGTAAATCTCTCCTGGCTCAAAGTATAGGAGAGATTGACTGCATCACTACCTGTCTTTTTAAGAGGTATTGACAGTATCAAACTGTTTGTTCAATCAGTTAACACACATCTCAGACACCTATACAAGACATGCCACCAGGATTCTCTTCACAGTCCCCAGGTCCAGAACAGAGGCTCTTCCCAGCCTGGTGCAGGTCTACAATTTTGTTTCTGGTGTCCTTTGACAGCTCTTTGGTCTTGGCCATAGTGGAGTTTGGAGTTTGACTGTTTGAGGTTGTGGACAGGTGTATTTTATACCGATAACAAGTTCAAACAGGTACCATTAATACTGGTAATGAGTGGAGGACAGAGGAGCCTCTTAAAGAAGAAGTTAAAGGTCTGTGAGAGCCAGAAATCTTGCTTGTTTGTAGGTGACCAAATACTTATTTTCCACCATAATTTGAAAATAAATTAATTAAAAATCCTACAATGTGATTTTCTGGATTTGTTTTCTCATTTTGTCTGTCATAGTTGAAGTGTACCTATGATGAAAATTACAGGCCTCTCATCTTTTTAGGTGGGAGAACTTGCACAATTGGTGGCTGACTAAATACTTTTTTGCCCCACTGTATAATAGGCGAACAAAATCAAGCCAAGGTAAAAATCTGTCATTCTGCCCATGATGAAGACAATTAACCCACTGTTCCCCGGTTTCGGAAGACGTGGATGTCGATTAAGGCAGCCCCCCGCACATCTCTGATTCAGAGGGGTTGGCTTAAATGCGGAAGACACATTTCAGTTGAATACATTCAGTTGGACAACTGACTATCCCCCTTTCCCCCATAGAGCCTGCACTGACCTGCACACACACACTCTCTCTCTCTCTCTCTCTGTCTTTCTCTCTCTCCGACACACATACACACGACTCAAGTCCTCTTCTACTGCTACTTAATGACAGCACAACATATTCTGATCCATAAAATTCCTCAGAATTGATTTATTCAAATTACGTTTAGAGTTTTGCCTAAGTGATCCCCTGCCGTGCCGACTGTGTGTGCTGTGTGTGTGCATAGTGTGTGTTCTGCTCTTCGAGAGGGTGATGGATCATAGAGACGTGAGCGAGCGCCTAGAGAGCGCCTGGAGATCACCGTGGTGACAGCAAGTCTCGGAGGAGACAGGGAAATTAACCTGTCACATAAATCTGGAGGGGGCCTGGACAGCTGACAGCACTCCACTACTTCCAAATCAGACAGAGCAAGACTGATACCCCGTAACACAGAGGAGAGGAGGAAGATATATGGGGCCATATCAAGGGCTCTGTACAAAGAGAAGGAAGAAAAAGACATGTGGCTTAACATAAGGAAAACACTAAAGGAGAGTGACAGGAGCCAATGAAAAGCAGAGAGAGGGAGATTGAGAGCGACAGAAAGATAGAGGTTGACTCAGTCCTAGCCCCAGACTGAAGGTGTCTGAGCTGAGATGCAGTGTTCCACCAGGTCAGTCCAGGGAGAGTCATGTCAGAGTGAATGAAAGTACATGACCTCACGTTAACCTGCCTAGCGGCTAGACAACAGTATCAATTTCACTACTCAGCAGTCGAGTGTAGCCCTCTCAGTCAGGTAGATCAACATCACTCTCTCACCTTTCACACCACAGGGTATCCCTTGCACAACAGACAGATGAATCTTAAAAAGTTGCTAATGTAGTGTGTGTGTGTGTGTGTGTGTGTGTGTGTGTGTGTGTGTGTGTGTGTGTGTGTGCACTTGTTTTCCAACCTTATTTTAAGGTCCTGAATATCTTTTTTTTGTTTGAATGCTATTAAGGGTTAGGTTTAGGGTCAGGGAAAATAAAATTGTTAAATGGCAAAAAAAATGTACACTTCAAAAAATCTTGACATGAAAACACAGCTGTGTGTGTGTGTGTGTGTGTGTGGTGTGTGTGGTGTGGTGTGGTGTGTGTAGGAGAGGTGTGGGTGTGCATGGGCTGTAGTCATAATCTCAGTTTTCTCTGCTAGCTGAGAGGACCTGGCAGGGCTCCGGAGGGAGGGCAGAGTGTGTTTATGCAACCCCACCTCACTCACTCTACACCGCCTCCTCGACTCTCATCCCCTGCCTCCTCGACTCTCATCCCCTGCCTCCTCGACTCTCATCCCCTGCCTCCTCGACTCTCATCCCCTGCCTCCTCGACTCTCATCCCCTGCCTCCTCGACTCTCATCCCCTGCCTCCTCGACTCTCATCCCCTGCCTCCTCGACTCTCATCCCCTGCCTCCATGTCCTCATCCTGCAGCCGAAGTCTTTACAGATGTATGCCTCACGTGCCAACCTCTAATCTCAACACACTAAAGAGAGGAGAGGAGGAAAGAGGAATGTGCTGGAGCAGAGTAGATGAGAGCGGGTAGGGAAGGGATGGGATAGGATGGGAGGAGAGTGGAGTGGAGGAAATGTCAGTTTATCTTGTTGACTCGACTCCTGACTGATAGCTGTAGGAGATAAGAGGACTGGAGAGAGACCAGTCTGAAGAGTATCTCTGTCTGATCTGATGAGATGTACTCTGTACTCCAGGCCCGAGAGGACAACAGACGAATGGTCACATTCAAATCAATGTGATATGAGCTGCCCTTAAGGGGGACTACAAGCATTTCTTAAAGTCCTTGGTTTGTACAAATAGTCGAGACAAATGGAGATCCAATTCTTAAAGCTTGAGGTCGGGTAATTCAAGTACCTTCAGCTTCGTAGTACTGGGTTCTTTTTTTATTTTACTTTAGTGACAAAGCTGTTTAACCAAGCAGTAAAAGAAGAGAATGACTGAGCCATTTATGTGTGTTAAACCCAACTCAAAACAGAAGAGGACCTAGAGGCTGTGACAAACAGACACACCAAAGACAGATTTGTGCTTCAGCTATTCCTGTGACAGTGCCTCTGGGGGCAACACAATTAAGACACATTTTTCACCCTCCTACACACCATGAACAACATTGAAGCCCATCTCGTGCCTCCACATGTGTGTCAAAATCATCCATCTCAATGCGAAACAAAAGTCCTATTGCGCACTCATGTGTTCCGCAGTCAAATTATGTTTGTAGCCCTGCGGGTTTGACATTGGTTTACATTTTTTATCTCCTTTGCAAATGAATGCACCAAATGCCTCTTAAGATACTAGGGAAATAAAAAACATTGTTCTTGTTCATGTTCCCCTTGTGGATTCTACCATTCTGGCCTGAACTCTGGGCTGCAGTGTAAGAAAGCCATTAAGCTTACATCACTGTGGTCTTTTTTACACTAAAACTTTCATTGACTTTTTATGGCAGCACAACTTCCACTAAGTGCTGAGATGGCAGCCCTGCTTTTTAAATGAAATGAATCCAACATTAGATATTAGCCCCAATCTTGTTCCCTGTCCAACCCAAATTAAAATGCTTTGTACGCATCAAAAAGGCAGGGAACACTTTTAATCCCATAATCACAGTTCTCAGCATCAATAGAGAGGATCAACCATAGGGCTGCATCAATCATGTTCTCATGTGTTTTACCTTGTCAGTGTGCATCCGCATATATACGCTGCCAGTCAGATCATCCGGAAATAAATGTGATGTGGAGAATGGAATTTGTGATTCTATCGAGATCATAATCATTGAAGAGAGATTTGTCTGAACATTCATCTTATGACAGCTGACCTGTAATCACAGTTGAGTACAAATGTAGAGCCCCTGTAATGTCTTTATAGGTTGACCAGATCAAGCCCAGAGCTTCTGACAATAAAACATGGCTTTATGGTAGAGCGTCATAGGGAACCCGACTGTCTAAAATAGTGCTCCTGCGTGGTAGCAGCAAGGCAGGCAAAACAAATAGGGACAAGGAGTGAATCAATTTGAGATGAGAGTGTTCACTGGGCAGTGACCAATGCGTGTGTTAGTTTCTTTGTGTCTTCCTGTAAGTGTTTGAGCGAGAGAGGAGGCAAAAAGACAGAGCGAGATATCTGAACTCTATCACACATTACAGCAATTAGTTAACTACATGTAGTGTAACCCCTCCTCTCCCCATGGTAATCTGTACACACGACCACTGAACTAGGAACAGCTCTCCAAACAAGCCACTGGTAAGCCCATCACCTTAACCCCTCACCTGCTGACACACTGCCAACACAGAACACATCCACAGCCATATAGATCTAAATACACAGCAGTCAAGGCAAAACAAGATAGCTGAGACTAAACTGACATTCAGATCAACCATGTTCTACTATACAGGCACAGTATTGGGCGTTTGAAGTATGCTGAGTGTATCATCCTAACCAACTTCCCCTCTAAATACACCTCTGCTGTCTTCAACCAAGATCTCAGCGATCACTGCCTCATTGCCTGCATCCGTAATGGGTCAGCGGTCAAACGACCTCCACTCATCACTGTAAAACGCTCCCTGAAACACTTCAGCGAGCAGGCCTTTCTAATCGACCTGGCCGGGGTATCCTGGAAGGATATTGATCTCATCCCGTCAGTAGAGGATGCCTGGATATTTTTTTTAAATGCCTTCCTAACCATCTTAAATAAACATGCCCCATTCAATAAATTTAGAACCAGGAACTATTATTCAACCATGCTGGTCATTTATGAACATTTGAACATCTTGGCCACGTTCTGTTATAATCTCCACCCGGCACAGCCAGAAGAGGACTGGCCACCCCACATATGCTCTCTCTAATTCTCTCTTTCTTTGTCTCTCTCGGAGGACCTGAGCCCTAGGACCGTGCCCCAGGACTACCTGACATGATTAGCTCCTTGCTGTCCCCAGTCCACCTGACTGTGCTGCTGCTCCAGTTTCAACTGTTCTGCCTTATTATTATTCGACCATGCTGGTCATTTATGAACATTTGAACATCTTGGTCATGTTCTGTTATAATCTGTACCCGGCACAGCCAGAAGAGGACTGGCCACCCCACATAGCCCGGTTCCTCTCTATGTTTCTTCCTAGGTTTTGGCCTTTCTAGGGAGTTTTTCCTAGCCACCGTGCTTTTACACCTGCATTGTTTGCTGTTTGGGGTTTTAGGCTGGGTTTCTGTACAGCACTTTGAGATATCAGCTGATGTACGAAGGGCTATATAAATCAATTTGATTTGATTTGATTTGAACAGATATAGCCCTTGGTTCTCCCCAGACCTGACTGCCCTTAACCAACACAAAAACATCCTATGGCGTTCTGCATTAGCATCGAACAGCCCCCGTGATATGCAGCTGTTCAGGGAAGCTAGAAACCGTTATACACAGGCAGTTAGAAAAGCCAAGGCTAGCTTTTTCAAGCAGAAATGTGCTTCCTGCAACACTAACTCAAAAAAGTTCTGGGACACTGTAAAGTCCATGGAGAATAAGAACACCTCCTCCCAGCTGCCCACTGCACTGAAGATAGGAAACACTGTCACCACTGATAAATCCACCATAATTGAGCATTTCAATAAGCATTTTTCTACGGCTGGCCATGCTTTCCACCTGGCTACTCCTACCCCGGTCAACAGCACTGCACCCCCAACAGCAACTCACCCAAGCCTTCCCCATTTCTCCTTCTCCCAAATCCATTCAGCTGATGTTCTGAAAGAGCTGAAAAATCTGGACCCCTACAAATCAGCCGGGCTAGACAATCTGGACCCTTTCTTTCTAAAATTATCTGCCGAAATTGTTGCCACCCCTATTACTAGCCTGTTCAACCTCTCTTTCGTGTCGTCTGAGATTCCCAAAGATTGGAAAGCAGCTGCGGTCATCCCCCTCTTCAAAGGGGGGGACACTCTTGACCCAAACTGCTACAGACCTATATCTATCCTACCTTGCCTTTCTAAGGTCTTCGAAAGCCAAGTCAACAAACAGATTACCGACCATTTCGAATCTCACCATACCTTCTCTGCTATGCAATCTGGTTTCAGAGCTGGTCATGGGTGCATCTCAGCCACGCGCAAGGTCCTAAACGATATCTTAACCGCCATCGATAAGAAACATTACTGTGCAGCCGTATTCATTGATCTGGCCAAGGCTTTCGACTCTGTCAACCACCACATCCTCATCGGCAGACTCGACAGCCTTGGTTTCTCAAATGATTGCCTCGCCTGGTTCACCAACTACTTCTCTGATAGAGTTCAGTGTGTCAAATCGGAGGGTCTGCTGTCCGGACCTCTGGCAGTCTCTATGGGGGTGCCACAGGGTTCAATTCTTGGACCGACTCTCTTCTCTGTATACATCAATGAGGTCGCTCTTGCAGCTGGTGAGTCCCTGATCCACCTCTACGCAGACGACACCATTCTGTATACTTCCGGCCCTTCTTTGGACACTGTGTTAACAACCCTCCAGGCAAGCTTCAATGCCATGCGACTCTCCTTCCGTGGCCTCCAATTGCTCTTAAATACAAGTAAAACTAAATGCATGCTCTTCAACCGATCGCTACCTGCACCTACCCGCCTGTCCAACATCACTACTCTGGACGGCTGACTTAGAATACGTGGACAACTACAAATACTTAGGTGTCTGGTTAGACTGTAAACTCTCCTTCCTGACCCATATCAAACATCTCCAATCCAAAGTTAAATCGAGAATTGGCTTCCTATTTCGCAACAAAGCATCCTTCACTCATGCTGCCAAACATACCCTTGTAAAACTGACCATCCTACCAATCCTCGACTTTGGCGATGTCATTTACAAAATAGCCTCCAATAGCCTACTCAACAAATTGGATGCAGTCTATCACAGTGCAATCCGTTTTGTCACCAAAGCCCCATATACTACCCACCATTGCGACCTGTACGCTCTCGTTGGCTGGCCCTCGCTTCATACTCGTCGCCAAACCCACTGGCTCCATGTCATCTACAAGACCCTGCTAGGTAAAGTCCCCCCTTATCTCAGCTCGCTGGTCACCATAGCTTCTCCCACCTGTAGCACACGCTCCAGCAGGTATATCTCTCTAGTCACCCCCAAAACCAATTCTTTCTTTGGCCGCCTCTCCTTCCAGTTCTCTGCTGCCAATGACTGGAACGAACTACAAAAATCTCTGAAACTGGAAACACTTATCTCCCTCACTAGCTTTAAGCACCAACTGTCAGAGCATCTTACAGATTACTGCACCTGTACATAGCCCACCTATAATTTAGCCCAAACAACTACCTCTTTCCCAACTGTATTTAATTTATGTATTTATTTAGCTCCTTTGCACCCCATTATTTTATTTCTACTTTGCACATTCTTCCAATGCAAAACTACCATTCCAGTGTTTTACTTGCTATATTGTATTTACTTTGCCACCATGGCCTTTTTGCCTTTACCTCCCTTCTCACCTAATTTGCTCACATTGTATATAGACTTGTTTATACTGTATTATTGACTGTATGTTTGTTTTACTCCATGTGTAACTCTGTGTCGTTGTATCTGTCGAACTGCTTTGCTTTATCTTGGCCAGGTCGCAATTGTAAATGAGAACTTGTTCTCAACTTGCCTACCTGGTTAAATAAAGGTGAAATAAAAAAATAAATACGTGAAGGGGTTCAATTAAAAACAGCTGTTCCGTGAAGAACCTAGAAAAAGAACGGTTTAAGAAATATCCGGGTGTCTTTCTTGGCTCAGGAAAATGTAATAACAGTCCCAACTAAAACAAAAGAACCAGTCAGTCTGTCTGTCTGTTGGTGTGATGATAAAACAATTCATTACAGACAGACGTACTGAATGGGAGAAGCACATCTAAGGGCGCTATAGTTATTGTGTGTGTGTGTGTGTGTGTGTGTGTGTGTGTGTGTGTGTGTGTGTGTGTGTGTGTGTGTGTGTGTGTGTGTGTGTGTGTGTGTGTGTGTGTGTGTGTGTGTGTGTGTGTGTGTGTGTGTGTGTGTGCGTGCGTGCGTGTGTGCGCGTGTGCGCGTGCGCGTGCGCGTGCGTGCGTAAAAAAACAATGTGAAACACATCGTGTTGATTTCCATCCAGTCTCTCCCACTGTGGAATCCACTCAAATCAAAGTTAGCCCTTCACACCCACAAAGATACTTCTCTAATTGCACCTATTTATCGGTTATGGAGTGTTTATGTCACTCTGCATAAAAGGCCTGATTCAAATTGTGTGTTGAGGGTGTCATGGCCACAGAGGTATACCGCTGTTAAGTGCCAGTAATGGTCTGACTATGTTATTCAACTGACAGCTCGGCAGCAGCACAATAACATACAGTAGCTGATAAATTAGTCAACAAGTCACAATGGACAATGTGAATATTGGGGGTATTCTGGCTGATTTATGGTTCCCGAGTTAGTCAACCATCAGGATATTACCTCACCTGTTTGTCACGAGGAACTCCAGACTTCTGCAGAACAGCAGTCACTTTTTTTCATTTTATTTAGCAGAATATCCAATCCAATTATGAGCGACAGTAAAGTGAGCGATTGTGCAGAAGTTAGAGGAGAGGGAGGGCGTACAGGGGAGTTTAGCTGGCCAGATAGATAGGCAGAACCGCACTAGGCACTCCTCTCGGGCCGTGGAGCACATTACCCCTGTGACAAATGGAGCAGGCAGGTAGCAGTCGTCCCATAGTCCTGAGACGGAACCCAGAGACCCAGAGGATAGAGCCCATTAAGCCCACAGTACAGCACTGCAGTAATACTCAACTACTACTGTGGGTCTCAGACCGACCTCAGAGGTCTGGTTAAAGGAAACTAAACTATGGGACTGATAGAGTGGAGGTAGTTAAGTACTTACATATGTACTGTAGTAATTGTACAGTTCCAGTAATCTGTATAGTACACATGCTACTGGTGATGACATCACTACAGCCACACCTTGAACGTTAAGATGGAACACAATACTGGCAGGACTGTTGGAAGTAGTCAGTCAGGTTTCTCTTCTGCAACAACTGTCTCCATCCTGACTCGTGTGCTCAAGGCCCTGAAACTGTACTGCAGAGTGACTGACGACCTGCAGAACCAACTGAAGACAGAAATATGTGATGCTGTCATTTGCATGTTTCAGGCTTTTGGATTTTGATAATAAAGACTAGCAGGTTTTTATCCGGACCAGATGCAGGCAACTTCATGGAAACTTTGGCACAAGAACTATTGTTAATGTGGTGTGTACTGATCCACGACACAGGCACCGTGGATCACTTAGACTGCTGAATGGAAACATTTAATGGTTTAACATAAATACAAAAAGAGATGCTTTGAAATGTTCCAGACTACAAAAACAAAGGGGATTTATTGTCATATCCTGGCTATAAAAACGAAGCCTAGTTTCACTAGAATGTCAGAGGTTTGCAGAAGGTGGTCCATACAGAACAGCAGTTAAATAAACAGTGAAATCACACTACACCTCCATTCTCCTTCCCCACAGTTCACATTTCCTCATAATGGTGCCCCTGAAAAAGGCCACTCTCTCAGAAACGTAAATAAAATATTTCACATAAAAATGTGTTCTAGCTTAAGTTTTCTTCATCAGAGACTGAGAGCATGGGGATATATGCCATCACATCAAGACATATGGCCTCAATTGCAGGCTACATTCAAAAGGCAAAGCGTAGCTATGCGTGCCAATGCAATAATGGCATGTTCTCTGATTTCCAAAAAATACAACTACAATGACCAATGATTCCCCCCTCTTCCCCATCTTAATTTAGTGCAGTGAGAATAAGGCCTAGTCCCAGGCTAGTAGAACATTGCCATGCAGGTCTTAATGTCACTAATCAGTCAGCACAGCCTGCAGTGGCCCATCAGCACTACTCACAAACAGATCTATGCTAACAATGTTACCTGGGGGCAGCACTGGGGTAAAGAGGTCATCTGGAAACATAAATGATGATATGGCTAACTTCACTGTCGCAAATGTAGTTCATTTTCTCTCTATTGTACTGTAGAATGGTTATTTTAATTAGTATGTCTGACTCAATGGCAACACAATACTATCTCTATCAAAGTCTATTATCATAAAGTGTCTCTGGGTAGACCAGGAAACCTGGCGGTGTGAACAACGGCATCATTTGCAATTAAGGCGACAGTAATAACGATGTTGGCGATAACATTCTCCATTACAGCGAGGCCAGAGGAATCTGTCACCAGATAACCTCACTGTGATTGGTAGCTTTAATCAAGGGACCAAATGTCTGTGTTCCAATCTCATTATGGACAAGGACGGAAGGGAACAGGCTATTGTATTAGCTTCAAAGTCTCACTCTGCCTGGGGCTCGCTCTGCTAGCATAGCATAGCACAGTCTGCCTTCTGTGCTTAGTGTCTGTCTGCAGTGGTCTGCTCAGAGCCAGCCTGTTTGTAAATACTGCGGAAAGAAAACAACATGCAGTAGTAGACAATAACAAATAGCTCTCTTTCTTCTCATCATACCCCACTGTCCAGAGTTAGGGAAAGTGGTTTTATGCTGGGGCAATATAAAATCTCTCAGCATATTGCTAGCAGTGGCCTTTAGCAGTTTGTTGACGCAAGCATTAAACCTGTTTCTGCCAGCCCATAGGAGCTAGATGAATCAGGTATGAATCAGGCATTATAAAAACACCCAGCTGCCTCTCCACTCCTCACTGACTACCTCATAAAGCAACCTACCAGCCAGAGGCACGAGTCTCCACTGTCCTAATACACCCTATATATACAGCACTGATGGAGCACTTAGAAGAAAAATTGTAAGATTCAGTGAGACAAGAAAAGTGTTAGGGTTGATATCGACGGTAATAAAAAATGTAACCATCTGCAAAAACTATTGTTGTGGCCCACAGGTACAGTAGGGCCTGAGTTACATTGACTGCCTCAAAGAGACAGAGATTTAAGCGCAAAGAAGAACAATTCAGAATCGATAGAGGGGGAGCTCTTAACTCAGAGCACAAAGTTGAAATAGTTGATTGAGCAGAGATAAAAGATTCAGCCTTCTGCAATGTTTCTTTAGAGCATTGATTTCTCACTGTTTGTGTCCGCCCTGCCCTCTGGCTCAGTAATCCCGTTACCCCTCTCTAGGTCTGTCCCTGTGCTGCTTTATGTTGATGAATTGATTCTCCCCTGCCTCAGACGCCCTTATAGAGCTCACAATGCCCCTATTGACTACAGCGATGCTACTGGACCACTACTGTTCAAATTGTGGTCAACATATTTTACAAAACCCATCAAGATGTTTACAGACAATATAGCCTAGTTTATCTGGGAGTTTTTGTCTGTGCATTTAGGGATCTCCTGAATGACAAAAAGCACTGTTAAAATAAAATTGACCAACATGAACATCACATGATGTTGATTCACACAAAATCATTGGTGAGGACAGCCAGCATGCCTTTCAACCAACCTTGGGACTTGGCACAAGCTCACAACAACATGACTGGCCAGTGATTTCCACCATGCCCTTCTGACCTCTGGTGAGGCATTAAATCTAAAACAAAGTATTACTTTCTCCACCGGCCCAAAGCAGTGTTATTACTGGCTCTCAAACAAGAATAATATCCACCTGCCCAACGCAGTGTTATTACTGGCTCTCAAACAAGACTTTATCCACCGGCCCAACGCAGTGTTATTACTGGTCCTCAAACAAGACTTTATCCACCAGCCCAACACAGTGTTATTACTGGCCCTCAAACAAGACTTTATCCACCTGCCCAACGCAGTGTTATCACTGGTCCTCAAACAAGACTTTATCCACCTGCCCAACGCAGTGTTATTACTGGTCCTCAAACAAGACTTTATCCACCGGCCCAACGCAGTGTTATTACTGGTCCTCAAACAAAACTTTATCCACCAGCCCAACACAGTGTTATTACTGGCCCTCAAACAAGACTTTATCCACCTGCCCAACGCAGTGTTATCACTGGTCCTCAAACAAGACTTTATCCACCTGCCCAACGCAGTGTTATTACTGGTCCTCAAACAAGACTTTATCCACCGGCCCAACGCAGTGTTATTACTGGTCCTCAAACAAGACTTTATCAACCGGCCCAACGCAGTGTTATTACTGGTCCTCAAACAAGACTTTATCCACCTGCCCAACGCAGTGTTATTACTGGTCCTCAAACAAGACTTTATCCACCAGCCCAACACAGTGTTATTACTGGCCCTCAAACAAGACTTTATCCACCTGCCCAACGCAGTGTTATCACTGGTCCTCAAACAAGACTTTATCCACCGGCCCAACGCAGTGTTAACACTGGCCCTCAAACAAGATTTTCTCCACTGGGAATAAGAATAATTAAGTCTTAAAACAGATAATTCAATAACATTGGGTCAGTTAGAAAACTACAGTGAGTAAAAACAGATATGCTATTAAATAATAGCAGAGTAAATTGTTCCGGTTTAAATGCACAATTTCAGTTTGGTTCACAACCACAACTCTTCCTCAAACACATGTTGATTTCCCTTGGGACTTCCAGACCCACCAGCAGTAATAGACGAGTGAAGTTCCACAACACTGCACATACAGTACCATAACCCCAGCCCGAATAGAGAGCAACGCACTCTGCTGTTCATTAGCAATCTGTAAATTACCTTAAACGCATGCAGGCCAGGCCAGGGCAGATGAAATGACTGTACTGAGCACTCTCCGTCTCTACCCTGAAGACAACTGTACATGCCACTAATGAGCCTCTAATGAGTCATTAAACAAGGGGGACTGGCCTGTAGTCTGATTGCTCCAACTCTCTGATCAATAAGCATGACATTTGCACTCTCACCCAGCTTCTAATTTCAACCAGGGAGATGAGAGGAGAGGGTGTGTGTTCAGTCGAACAGCAGTCCAATGTGGTCGTGTTCTAGTGTAAATACCCCTCGTGGCACCTCAGGGGAGAGATGGAGAGAGCCTGGAGAGATGGAGAGAGCCTGGAGAGATGGAGAGCCTGGAGAGATGGAGACACCTTGGAATAGATGGAGAGGGATTAGAGAGATGGAGAGAGCCTGGAGAGATGGAGACACATTGGAATAGATGGAGGGGTTAGAGAGATGGAGAGACGGAGACAGCTTGGAATAGACGGAAAGCTTGGAATAGACGGAGAAGCTTGGAATAGACAGAGAAGCTTGGAATAGAGGGAGAGCTTGGAATAGACGGAGAGCTTGGAATAGACGGAGAGCTTGGAATAGACGGAGAGCTTGGAATAGACAGAGAGCTTGGAATAGACGGAGAGCTTGGAATAGACGGAGAGCTTGGAATAGACGAAGAGCTTGGAATAGACAGAGCTTGGAATAGACTGAGAGAGCTTGGAGAGATGGAGAGAGCTTGGAATAGACGGAGATAACTTAGAGAGATGGAGAGAGCGAGACACCTTGGAATAGATGGAGGGCTTAGAGAGACTGAGAGCTTGGAATAGACAGAGAGCTTGGAATAGACGGAGAAGCTTGGAATAGACGGAGAGAGCTTGGAGAGATGGAGAGAGCTTGGAGAGATGGAGAGAGCTTGGAATAGACGGAGATAACTTAGAGAGATGGAGAGAGCGAGACACCTTGGAATAGATGGAGGGCTTAGAGAGACGGAGAGCTTGGAATAGACGGAGAGCTTGGAATAGACGGAGAGCTTGGAATAGACGGAGAGCTTGGAATAGACGGAGAAGCTTGGAATAGACGGAGAAGCTTGGAATAGACGGAGAAGCTTGGAATAGACGGAGAGAGCTTGGAATAGACGGAGAGAGCTTGGAATAGACAGAGAGAGCTTGGAATAGACGGAGAGAGCTTGGAATAGACGGAGAGAGCTTGGAATAGACGGAGAGAGCTTGGAATAGACGGAGAGAGCTTGGAATAGACGGAGAGAGCTTGGAATAGACGGAGAGAGCTTGGAATAGACGGAGAGAGCTTGGAATAGACAGAGAGAGCTTGGAATAGACGGAGAGAGCTTGGAATAGACGGAGAGAGCTTGGAATAGACGGAGAGAGCTTGGAATAGACGGAGAGAGCTTGGAATAGACGGAGAGAGCTTGGAATAGACGGAGAGAGCTTGGAATAGACGGAGAGAGCTTGGAATAGACGGAGAGAGCTTGGAATAGACGGAGAGAGCTTGGAATAGACGGAGAGAGCTTGGAATAGACGGAGAGAGCTTGGAATAGACGGAGAGAGCTTGGAGAGACGGAGAGAGCTTGGAGAGACAGAGAGAGCTTGGAGAGACAAAGAGAGCTTGGAGAGACAGAGCGAGCTTGGAGAGGCAGAGAGAGCTTGGAAAAGACGGAGAGAGCTTGGAATAGACGGAGAGAGCTTGGAAAAGACGGAGAGAGCTTGGAAAAGACAGAGAGAGCTTGGAAAAGACAGAGAGCTTGGAATAGACGGAGAGAGCTTGGAGAGATGGAGAGAGCTTGGAATAGACGGAGAGCTTGGAATAGACGGAGAGCTTGGAATAGACGGAGAGCTTGGAATAGACGGAGAGCTTGGAATAGACGGAGAGCTTGGAATAGACAGAGCTTGGAATAGACTGAGAGCTTGGATTAGACTGAGAGCTTGGAATAGACTGAGAGCTTGGAATAGACAGAGCTTGGAATAGACTGAGAGCTTGGAATAAACTGAGAGCTTGGAATAGACTGAGCTTGGAATAGACTGAGCTTGGAATAGACTGAGAGCTTGGAATAGACAGAGAGCTTGGAATAGACAGAGCTTGGAATAGACGGAGAGCTTGGAATAGACGGAGAGCTTGGAATAGACGGAGAGAGCTTGGAGAGATGGAGAGAGCTTGGAATAGATGGAGAGAGCTTAGAGAGATGGAGAGAGCTTAGAGAGATGGAGACACCTTGGAATAGATGGAGAGGGATTAGAGAGATGAGAGAGCCTGGAGAGATGGAGACACATTGGAATAGATGGAGGGCTTAGAGAGATGGAGAGCTTGGCGAGTCGGAGAGCGCTTGGAATAGATGGAGACAGCTTGGAGTAGACGGAAAGCTTGGAATAGACGGAGAAGCTCGGAATAGACGGAGAGCTCGGAATAGACGGAGAAGCTCGGAATAGACGGAGAAGCTCGGAATAGACCGAGAAGCTCGGAATAGACCGAGAAGCTCGGAATAGACGGAGAAGCTCGGAATAGACGGAGAAGCTCGGAATAGACGGAGAAGCTCGGAATAGACGGAGAAGCTCGGAATAGACGGAGAAGCTCGGAATAGACGGAGAAGCTCGGAATAGACGGAGAAGCTCGGAATAGACGGAGAAGCTCGGAATAGACGGAGAAGCTCGGAATAGACGGAGAAGCTCGGAATAGACGGAGAAGCTCGGAATAGACGGAGAGCTCGGAATAGACGGAGAGCTCGGAATAGACGGAGAGCTCGGAATAGACGGAGAGATCTGGGAATAGACGGAGAAGCTTGGAATAGACGGAGAAGCTTGGAATAGACGGAGAAGCTTGGAATAGACGGAGAGCTTGGAATAGACGGAGAGCTTGGAATAGACGGAGAAGCTTGGAATAGACGGAGAAGCTTGGAATAGACGGAGAAGCTTGGAATAGACGGAGAAGCTTGGAATAGACGGAGAAGCTTGGAATAGACGGAGAGAGCTTGGAATAGACGGAGAAGCTTGGAATAGACGGAAAGCTTGGAATAGACGGAGAGCTTGGAATAGACGGAGAGATCTTGGAATAGACGGAGAAGCTTGGAATAGACGGAGAGCTTGGAATAGACGGAGAGAGCTTGGAATAGACGGAGAGAGCTTGGAATAGACGGAGAGAGCTTGGAGAGACGGAGAGAGCTTGGAGAGACGGAGAGAGCTTGGAATAGACGGAGAGCTTGGAATAGACGGAGAGAGCTTGGAATAGACGGAGAGCTTGGAATAGACGGAGAGCTTGGAATAGACGGAGAGAGCTTGGAATAGACGGAGAGAGCTTGGAATAGACGGAGAGCTTGGAATAGACGGAGAAGCTTGGAATAGACGGAGAAGCTTGGAATAGACGGAGAGCTTGGAATAGACGGAGAGCTTGGAATAGACGGAGAGCTTGGAATAGACGGAGAGCTTGGAATAGACGGAGAGCTTGGAATAGACGGAGAGCTTGGAATAGACGGAGAGCTTGGAATAGACGGAGAAGCTTGGAATAGACAGAGAGAGCTTGGAGAGACAGAGAGAGCTTGGAGAGACAGAGAGAGCTTGGAGAGACAGAGAGAGCTTGGAGAGACAGAGAGAGCTTGGAGAGACAGAGAGAGCTTGGAAAAGACGGAGAGAGCTTGGAATAGACGGAGAGAGTTTGGAAAAGACGGAGAGAGCTTGGAAAAGACGGAGAGAGCTTGGAAAAGACAGAGAGAGCTTGGAAAAGACAGAGAGCTTGGAATAGACGGAGAGAGCTTGGAGAGATGGAGAGAGCTTGAATAGACGGAGAGCTTGGAATAGACGGAGAAGCTTGGAATAGACGGAGAAGCTTGGAATAGACGGAGAAGCTTGGAATAGACGGAGAAGCTTGGAATAGACGGAGAAGCTTGGAATAGACGGAGAAGCTTGGAATAGACGGAGAAGCTTGGAATAGACGGAGAAGCTTGGAATAGACGGAGAGAGCTTGGAATAGACGGAGAGAGCTTGGAATAGACGGAGAGAGCTTGGAATAGACGGAGAAGCTTGGAATAGACGGAGAGCTTGGAATAGACGGAGAGAGCTTGGAATAGACGGAGAAGCTTGGAATAGACGGAGAAGCTTGGAATAGACGGAGAAGCTTGGAATAGACGGAGAAGCTTGGAATAGACGGAGAAGCTTGGAATAGACGGAGAGAGCTTGGAATAGACGGAGAGAGCTTGGAATAGACGGAGAGAGCTTGGAATAGACGGAGAAGCTTGGAATAGACGGAGAGCTTGGAATAGACGGAGAGAGCTTGGAATAGACGGAGAGAGCTTGGAATAGACGGAGAGAGCTTGGAGAGACGGAGAGAGCTTGGAGAGACGGAGAGAGCTTGGAATAGACGGAGATAGCTTGGAATAGACGGAGAGAGCTTGGAATAGACGGAGAGAGCTTGGAATAGACGGAGAGCTTGGAATAGACGGAGAGCTTGGAATAGACGGAGAGAGCTTGGAATAGACGGAGAGAGCTTGGAATAGACGGAGAGCTTGGAATAGACGGAGAGCTTGGAATAGACGGAGAAGCTTGGAATAGACGGAGAAGCTTGGAATAGACGGAGAGCTTGGAATAGACGGAGAGCTTGGAATAGACG
Source organism: Oncorhynchus keta (assembly GCF_023373465.1). Lineage (NCBI taxonomy): Eukaryota > Metazoa > Chordata > Actinopteri > Salmoniformes > Salmonidae > Oncorhynchus > Oncorhynchus keta. The sequence continues at coordinate 25,239,251 of NC_068430.1, read as the reverse complement.
GAGAGCTTGGAATAGACGGAGAGCTTGGAATAGACGGAGAGCTTGGAATAGACGGAGAGCTTGGAATAGACGGAGAGCTTGGAATAGACGGAGAAGCTTGGAATAGACAGAGAGAGCTTGGAGAGACAGAGAGAGCTTGGAGAGACAGAGAGAGCTTGGAGAGACAGAGAGAGCTTGGAGAGACAGAGAGAGCTTGGAAAAGACGGAGAGAGCTTGGAATAGACGGAGAGAGTTTGGAAAAGACGGAGAGAGCTTGGAAAAGACGGAGAGAGCTTGGAAAAGACAGAGAGAGCTTGGAAAAGACAGAGAGCTTGGAATAGACGGAGAGAGCTTGGAGAGATGGAGAGAGCTTGGAATAGACGGAGAGCTTGGAATAGACGGAGAAGCTTGGAATAGACGGAGAAGCTTGGAATAGACGGAGAAGCTTGGAATAGATGGAGAGGGATTAGAGAGATGGAGAGAGCCTGGAGAGATGGAGAGACATTGGAATAGATGGAGGGCTTAGAGAGATGGAGAGCTTGGCGAGTCGGAGAGCGCTTGGAATAGATGGAGACAGCTTGGAGTAGACGGAAAGATTGGAATAGACGGAGAAGCTTGGAATAGACGGAGAGCTCGGAATAGACGGAGAAGCTCGGAATAGACGGAGAAGCTCGGAATAGACTGAGAGCTCTGAATAGACGGAGAGCTCTGAATAGACGGAGAGCTCGGAATAGACGGAGAAGCTTGGAATAGACGGAGAAGCTTGGAATAGACGGAGAAGCTTGGAATAGACGGAGAAGCTTGGAATAGACGGAGAGCTTGGAATAGACGGAGAGCTTGGAATTGACGGAGAGAGCTTGGAGAGATGGAGAGAGCTTGGAGAGATGGAGAGAGCTTGGAGAGAGCTTGGAATAGACGGAGAGCTTGGAATAGACGGAAAGCTTGGAATAGATGGAGAAGCTTGGAATAGATGGAGAAGCTTGGAATAGACGGAGAGCTTGGAATAGACGGAGAGAGCTTGGAGAGATGGAGAGAGCTTGGAATAGATGGAGAGAGCTTGGAAAAGACGGAGAGCTTGGAATAGACGGAGAAGCTTGGAATAGACGGAGAAGCTTGGAATAGACGGAGAAGCTTGGAATAGACGGAGAAGCTTGGAATAGACGGAGAAGCTTGGAATAGACGGAGAAGCTTGGAATAGACAGAGAGCTTGGAATAGAAGGAGAGAGCTTGGAGAGATGGAGAGAGCTTGGAATAGACGGAGAGAGCTTGGCTTAAATGGAGTGAGCTTGGAGAGATGGAGAGAGCTTGGAGAGATGCCTATTGATTCATATGTTTGTGCTGTGACATCCTTTTCTATAGATTCCCGGGCCGGGTGCGCCTGAGGTGACAGCGTCGTTGCCAAACTTGGGGCTGGCTTTCCTCAGCCATCAATTAAGCCGCGTGACACCTACAAAGCTAACATCAATCCTGCCCCCCTCTCAAAGCTATCATAGCAACCATTGCACTGGAGGCAGTGGCAGGAGGTGGGTCTCCTGGCCACCAGAGGGACCCTGATGTATTAAGAGACTGCCCATCCAACCCGCTTCTTTTTCACACACAAACGCACACCTCATACTGTCCATTGTGTACATGCACCTGGATATATCCATGACTAAATGCTACCCCTAAATGCTACTAATTCTACCCCTCATGTTACTGCTTTGAACAGACATCTTGACACACTTAAAGAAAATAATGATCTTAGCTTTTCTATCCTCCAGTCCATCACTCTGCTGGGTTCCTCTGCTGTGTAATGGCCCCTTTTCTCCCTGTCTGATAATATGTCTCCATAAAGTGGGATCAATTACACACACAATTACTGCAGCAGGACACACTACATTTCACTGACCCCACTCTGACCCCAATGAGACAATACAGTGAGCTTCCTGGCCTGAATGAAGAAGAAGAAACAGAGCATTTCTTATCAGTTGTATACTTCCTGTCCAGATCTGGCTGTTCTATGTCCACTTTTACTCCTGCACAGCGTCACATTCTCCTGTTCCCCTGACTGCACAGCACCGTCCAGGACTCTATTGGGACCACCGTGGTTGTTCACGCAAGACAGAGAGAAGAGAGGGGGTGGAGAGGAGACGAGAGGGGGGAACAGCTAGATGAAAAGAGGAAGCAAAATACTGAAGAAATGTAACTATAAGCTCTCATTTTCTCTCTCCAGCATGGGAGGCAGGATGAAATGGCCGCTGCATTCGTCATCACAATCTTTCATATTCCTGTGACAAAAACAACTGGTGAAGCCACACCTGACTCCAAACTCCCCTAGAAACCAGTCAAATTCAAACACTGTAATTAGCCTATGGAAAGAGCTGTGGCATATGAGTAGCAGTAAAGCTCCTTATACACATTACAGTCTACAATTTACTTATATAATACAAATACTAGCGTATTGTACTTTAGGCATGAAACTGCAAGAACTACTTAAATTGTTCTTGTTCAGTTGAGACCATTCTTCAGGCTTACCTTCAGGAGCTCTTTGGATTATGTGTGTTTTATGGGTTGGTGGGAATTTAGAGATGTGATTCCCTCGTCCTCTCGGCTTCCTAATCTAGCATGACTGAACCTGTATGTGACTCCTTCAGTTTCTGCCTGAGAACATGGACACACACACACCTGACACTGTCACAATGGGAAGGGCAGGTGCTTGCATGATATGATCACCTCCTTCAAAGAGTCACAACAAAGAGCAAAATACTCCCATTGGTTGCATGATTCAACACATTTCTGACACTTCATGGTGGTCCATTGCAGAACTGAGAACAATTCTTTCAACATTTTCACTGATCTAAGTTTGTCAATAACTATGAAATGTACCGCTGCAGAATTGATAAATATTGCCAGTGACAGAGGATACCTTCTATCCTGTCTGTCAGTCCATCCTCCAAAAGTCATGCAGAGTTTTTTGACTAGCTATGTGTAAAGTATTATAAAAGAGTGGGCACATAAACACACACCCAGTTGAACAGAAACCAAAGCTGTGCGGCTGCCCAGATGAGGCTGAAACTGGCTGCATTGGTGGATGATGACATCAGACCACCCACATTCCTCTAGAGCCGGTTCAAGCACATTTGTCCCCTCTCCCCCTCTCTCATTGGCTAGATCAAAGATCATTCTCAGACATCACAGCCTGCTTCCCATTTAGGCTTGGACTTGTCTCATAGACAACATTCAGTTATGGTTTGTTTGATGCCGTCTCCAATATTGACAGAGCATGACGTACAGCATGACGTAAACAAAGCATAGCTTACAGTACAGTTTTCTATGGAGCCTGAATACCAAGAGTTTGCATTCTTCAAATGGGGATTAAAATCAATTCTGTAATGAAGGCAAAGCTTTTAGTCAAGTCAGAGCCAGAAGAAAATGGCAGAGAGAAATGTCAGTCTTGCATTGTCAGCAGTAAATCAGAGAGACAGGGGAGGAGAGAGAGGGAGAAAGGGGAGGAGAGAGAGAGAGAGAGAGAGAGAGAGAGAGAGAGAGAGAGAGAGAGAGAGAGAGAGAGAGAGAGAGAGAGAGAGAAAAGGGAGGAGAGAGAGAGAGAAAAGGGAAGAGAGCGAGAGAGCGAGAGAGCGAGAGAAAGAAAAGGGGGAAGAGAGAAGAGAGCGAGAAAGGGGGAAGAGAGAGAGAGAGAGAGAGAGAGAGAGAGAGAGAGAGAGAGAGAGAGAGAGAGAGAGAGAGAGAGAGAGAGAGAGAGAGAGAGAGGGGGAAAAGGGGGAAGAGAGAGAGAGAGAGAGAGAGAGAGAGAAAAGGGGGCAGAGAGAGAGAGAGGGAGAGAAAGAAAAGGGGGAAGAAAGAGAGGAGAGAGAGAGAGAGAGAGAGAGAGAGAGAGAGAGAGAGAGAGAAAAGGGGGAAGGGAGAGAGAGGGAGAGAGAGAGAGGGAGGGAGAGAGAAAAGGGAGGAGAGAGAGAAAAGGGAGGAGAGAAAAGGGAGGAGAGAGAGAGAAAAGGGAGGAGAGAAAAGGGAGGAGAGAGAGAGAAAAGGGAGGAGAGAAAAGGGGGGAGAGAAAAGGGGGAGAGAGAGAGAAAGGGAGGAGAAAGAGAAAAGGGAGGAGAGAAAAGGGAGGAGGGAGGAGAGAAAAGGGAGGAGAGAGAGAGAAAAGGGAGGAGAGAAAAGGGAGGAGAGAGAGAGAAAAGGGAGGAGAGAAAAGGGAGGAGAGAGAGAGGGTTACTCGCCACAGACCTAGTCAGATCCTACACTACATACTCCTCAGTAGAGGTCTTCACGGGCCCAGCCAAACCTGAATAACCGAGACGCGATCCCTGAGCAGGTCCGGATCCAGAATACTAATCCGTCCCTCAGCTCTCGGTCAGCTCCTGTTTGATTGTCATTGGGTCTCGGGTCTATGTAATTACAGCTGATAGACCCAAGTGGACCCAAGTGGACCCGACCATGGCTATAGCCTAGAACATATTTATGTTACGGTAATAAGGTGAATTTATTATCTTCTAGACAGCCAAATTAATTTTAATTTTTTTTATTTTACATTTATTTAACCAGGCAAGTCAGTTAAGAACATATTCTTATTTTCAATGACTGCCTGGGAACAGTGGGTTAACTGCCTGTTCAGGGGCAGAACGACAGATTTGTACCTTGTCAGCTCGGGGGTTTGAACTCGCAACCTTCCGGTTACTAGTCCAACGCTCTAACCACTAGGCTACGCTGCCGCCCCAAGCCAACATAGAAAGACCTGTTTTTCGGATGACTGCCTTGCCTGGTTCACCAATTACTTTCCAGACAGAGTTCAGTGTGTCAAATCGGAGGGCATGTTGTCCGGTCCTCTGGCAGTCTCTATGGGGGTGCCACAGGGTTCAATTCTCGGGCCGACTCTTTTCTCTGTATATATCAATGATGTTGCTCTTGCTGCGGGCGATTCCCTGATCCACCTCTACGCAGACGACACCATTGTATACACTTTCGGCCCGTCATTGGACACTGTGCTATCTAACCTCCAATCGAGCTTCAATGCCATACAACACTCCTTCCGTGGCCTCCAACTGCTCTTAAATGCTAGTAAAACCAAATGCATGCTTTTCAACCGATCGCTGCCTGCACCCGCATGCCCGACTAGCATCACCACACTGGATGGTTCCGACCTTGAATATGTGGACACCTATAAGTACCTAGGTGTCTGGCTAGACTGCAAACTCTCCTTCCAGACCCATATCAAACATCTCCAATCGAAAATCAAATCAAGAATCGGCTTTCTATTCCGCAACAAAGGCTCCTTCACTCACGCTGCCAAGCTTACCCTAGTAAAACTGACTATCCTACCGATCCTCGACTTCGGCGATGTCATCTACAAAATTGCTTCCAACACTCTTCTCAGCAAACTGGATGCAGTTTATCACAGTGCCATCCGTTTTGTCACTAAAGCAACTTATACTACCCACCACTGCGACTTGTATGCTCTAGTCGGCTGGCCCTCGCAACATATTCGTCGCCAGACCCACTGGCTCCAGGTCATCTACAAGGCCATGCTAGGCAAAGCTCCGCCTTATCTCAGCTCACTGGTCACGATGGCAACACCCATCCGTAGCACGCGCTCCCGCAGGTGTATCTCATTGATCATCCCTAAAGCCAACACCTCATTCGGCCGCCTTTCGTTCCAGTACTCTGCTGCCTGTGACTGCAACGAATTGCAAAAATCGCTGAAGTTGGAGACTTATCTCCCTCACCAACTTCAAACATCAGCTAGCTGAGCAGCTAACCGATCGCTGCAGCTGTACATAATCTATTGGTAAATAGCACACCCATTTTCACCTACCTCATCCCCACAGTTTTTATTTATTTACTTTTCTGCTCTTTTGCACACCAATATCTCTACCTGTACATGATCATCTGATCATTTATCACTCCAGTGTTAATCTGGAATATTGTAATTATTCGCCTACCTCCTCATGCCTTTTGCACACATTGTATATAGACTCCCCTTTTTTCTCTGTGTTATTGACTTGTTAATTGTTTACGCCATGTGTAACTCTGTGTTGTCTGTTCACACTGCTATGCTTTATCTTGGCCAGGTCGCAGTTGCAAATGAGAACCTGTTCTCAACTAGCCTACCTGGTTAAATAAAGGTGAAATAAAAATAAAATACATTTGTTAACCAGAAGAGCAACTTGGCTGATGAACATAACGTTTGTGTCACTCTGTTCAAAATGGGTCTCGTCTAGACCCGGGCCTGTTAGGGTACGGGTCGGATCTAGGTTGGGTTGTCCTCGAGTATATTCGAGTTCGGCTGAGATTGTTGTCGGGTCCGAAACCCATTTTCTTTTTTAAATGAGCGGTCCATTCGGGCCCGGGTCTGATTGTTATCTGTCTGTTCAGGTCCAGGTTGAGCGGGAAAACTCCACTTCTCAGCACACTTCTCTGCTCCCTCACACACTGCATGTCACGTTGTCAAGTCACGGTCTTCCACAGTGGTGCATCACACAAACAACACCTTTGACAAAGAAAGCCGAGTCAGAGCCGGTCTAGGTCCAGGGGAAAAAATGTAAATGTAAAGCACATTTTGTGATTAAGGCAGGGAGGGCATAGTGTTTTCATTAACAGGCTTTTACATGAACATGCTAGTGAGGCTGAGGGGATCTGAGGAGATCTGATGAGATCTGATGAGATCTGATGAGATCTGAGGGGATCTGAGGAGGGGATCGGAGGAGGGGATCTGAGGGGATCCAGGAAGCTGCTGCTATGCCAGTTACAGTAAAGAATTCATCCAGGTCTGAGATGGGAGCTGAAAGTAAACTGTATGAACTAAGCTATGAAAAATATACCCAAAACAGACAGCGCCACAAATGGAAGTCACTCACCCAAAACTTTGCCAAACAACAGGCACTATTGCTTTGCACCAAAACAAACAAACATAACCAAGACTTCACTATTCATGACAACTCTGCTAAACCTGAACTGGCAGCAGAAATGAATCGTCCATGAAAACATCACTAAAAACTAGATTGTCTGTAAAACCTCACTCCCACTCTGGTTCTCTGCATTGCAGGCCTAATAAACAGTCTCAGAGCTGGGCATTAACACGAACTCTGAAAATGAGAGTGTTCTGAACCTGAAAACGTCAAGTTGTTGATGTTGCTGTTCAGCTCTAGATATTGGCCTGTGGGTAGAAACATATTTCAACATTATTTTATCAAACGAGAGAAGTTATTGATTGTCTTGTGCTGTTAAATAACTTATAAAAAGCTCTCACTGCTCTCTCCAAACAAAAAGGATGTAAAAAAAAATGTGCTCGCTAGTTTTACAACAAGGAAAACAGATCAGACATGATGAACTTAAAAAGCCTGAAAGTTATTAGGATGCAGAGGAACGAGTAGAGTTGGGTATGGTGGTTCTAAAGGAGAGCGATATGTAAAGGCGTCAGCATGCTTTAGTTGAAAGAATGAGTGTGCTCACATACTCACATACTCATACCCTTAATTTGCAGATTTTGCCGAGGAGATCTTAGCTGCGCAATTTTTACATCTGACTCGGATGTTTGGTGCAGTATTTCTCAAGTGAAGGATGTGTCGTCTCTCCTTAAATGACAACAGGCACGTCATTGTAGAATCCCTACTGTTGATCAATAGCCGACGAGGGGGGCGTAGGCTTCGGCTACAGACTTTGGCGTGACTCACATTTTGTGTGCCTGAACAGCCGAAAAAAAGTATTGCCTAAGTCCAAAACATACAAAATGTTGTAATAATATATGCAAGAACTGTTCCAAAGTGTTTCGGCTGGGAAGCATGTGGACGCCTTCGTAAGTAAGGAGCAGAGAGGAGGGAGATGGAGGAGTACTGTGGCCTTCTGTCGTTAATGTCAGTGTTTTTTCTGCTCCTTGCCAAACGGTGGGAGGGAGCAATATGCAGATGACGTGCTGCAGCCGAGGATGCACTGCATCAATCACACCGCACAGCAAGCAAGCAGGACCACAAACACACACACATGCGCACCAGTGCTGGGGTCAATTCAAATTGAAGAAAAAAAGAGTATCTATTTTCAATGACCTCTCAATAAACTGAGAATTAGAGAAGTTTATCCTATCCTTTCCTTGACTTGACTGCCTTCATTTCGATTTTCATCCAGCCCTGACACACACACACATACGTTGGACATACACATTGTTGAATATGATATTTTGAACATTGAGATATGAAATAAATGATAGAGAAGAAGCATAGAATATCTGTGGAAAGACAGATAGCTGTGGAATGTGTTGGGGGACGGGAGCAGAGCACCATGTTGAAACAGGAAAGACAGATGGACATCTGTGGATTAGGTGAAGGAAGGGTTGAGGTCAGGAGGTGAGGACAGGTCACCTGAAGGGAGTAATAAGGGTTTGGTATCTTGTTACACTTTTCCTGTTAAACCATAAGATATAAGGATTGGAGAGAAGGAGGAGTGTCTAAAGTGGGATATATATATATACTGCTCAAAAAAATAAAGGCAACATTAAAATAACACATCCTAGATCTGAATGAATGAAATATTCGTATTAAATCATTTATTTCTTTACATAGTTGAATGTGCTGACAAAAATCACACAAACATTTTCAATGGAAATCAAATGTATCAACCCATGGAGGTCTGGATTTGGAGACACTCAAAATTAAAGTGGAAAACCACACTACAGGCTGATCCAACTTTGATGGAATGTCCTTAAAACAAGTCAAAATGAGGCTCAGTAGTGTGTGTGGCCTCCACGTGCCTGTATGACCTCCCTACAAAGCCTGGGCATGCTCCTGATGAGGTGGCGTCTCCTGAGGGATCTCCTCCCAGACCTGGACTACAGCATCCGCCAACTCCTGGACAGTCTGTGGTGCAATGTGGCGTTGGTGGATGGAGCGAGACATGATGTCCCAGATGTGCTCAATTGGATTCAGGTCTGGGGAACGGGCGGGCCAGTCCATAGCATCAATGCCTTCCTCTTGCAGGAACTGCTGACACACTCCAGCCACATGAGGTCTAGCATTGTCTTGCATTAGGAGGAACCCAGGGCCAACCGCACCAGCATATGGTCTCACAAGGGGTCTGAGGATCTCATCTCGGTACCTAATAGCAGTCAGGCTACCTTTGGCGAGCACATGGAGGGCTGTGCGGCCCCCCAAAGAAATGCCACCCCACACCATGACTGACCCACCGCCAAACCGGTCATGCTGGAGGATGTTGCAGGCAGCAGAACGTTCTCCACGGCGTCTCCCGACTCTGTCACGTCTGTCACATGTGCTCAGTGTGAACCTGCTTTCATCTATGAAGAGCACAGGGCGCCAGTGGCGAATTTGCCAATCTTGTTGTTCTCTGGCAAATGCCAAACGTCCTGCAAGGTGTTGGGCTGTAAGCACAACCCCCACCTCTGGATGTCGGGCCCTCATACCACCCTCATGGAGTCTGTTTCTGACCGTTTGAGCAGACACATACACACTTATGGCCTGCTGGAGGTCATTTTGCAGGGCTCTGGCAGTGCTCCTCCTTGCACAAAGGCGGAGGTAGCAGTCCTGCTGCTGGGTTGTTGCCCTCCTACGGCCTCCTCCACGTCTCCTGATGTACTGGCCTGTCTCCTGGTAGCGCCTCCATGCTCTGGACACTACGCTGACAGACACAGCATACCTTCTTGTCACAGCTCACATTGATGTGTCATCCTGGATGAGCTGCACTACCTGAGTCACTTGTGTGGGTTGTAGACTCTGTCTCATGCTACCACTAGAGTGAAAGCACCGCCAGCATTCAAAAGTGACCAAAACATCAGCCAGGAAGCATAGGAACTGAGAAGTGGTCTGTGGTCACCACCTGCAGAACCACTCCTTTATTGGGGGTGTCTTGCTAATTGCCTATAATTTCCACCTGTTGTCTATTCCATTTGCACAACAGCATGTGAAATTTAATGTCAATCAGTGTTGCTTCCTAAGTGGACAGTTTGATTTCACAGAAGTGTGATTGACTTGGAGTTACATTGTGTTGTTTAAGTGTTCCCTTTATTTATTTGAGCAGTGTATATATCTGGATGGGAGAAGTGTTGGGTTGTCTGAATACAGCTGTACAGAACCTTTGGGAAGAATTCAACTTGGTTAAAGCTTCTCTAGTGTCCATGAGTTATTTACTCTGAAAGATAAGAACCTAAAAATATCACATAGAACTACTCAGCTACTGGGAGATAGAATCTAACCTCCCCGTAGCTGTGCTCTGCTGACACCCAAGTATTTTATTAGCATGAACACCACAACCCACCAATCACAACAAGTCACACTCAGACAGTGAGTATGGGGAAATATGTTGTGGTGGGGGGGATGAGAACGCATTAACCCCCCTCTCCAGCAAAAAAATAAATGAGAGGCTGATTTGTGGTTGTCACTTACTCGCACAGTCTGATCGGGGAGGAGGGACCTACTACAGACCTGTCCATCTCACCCATGTGTTATATGGGGGTAATATCTGCAGTCTTCCGCTCAAGGCCCCGACAGTTTAATGATTCTGTCTACTCGCTCACATACACAGTATATATACTGTACACTGAGTATATCATGTACAATTATAGTTGATATGCTTTGTTTAACTGATTGAACAAAAATAAATGGTTGCTATATTTGTGGTGTGGTTTTCATATCAGCGCTTTTGGGCTTCCAACCTCCCCTGCACACCGTTTTTACCAGTTATCTGTACTGTTTTGTCTTTCACTTCTTTTCTTTGGTGTGAATAAATAGAACATAAAAGAACTAACACACACACCACCACAGAGACTCAGGCCAGGAATGATTTAGCCCTACAGAGGTTGGAGTAGGATGTTGTGGTGTCACCACTGACTGAACCAACAGGGACCCAAGCAGGGTAAACAGGGGAGGTGTTTGGTGTTGGAATACCTGGGCAGCAGCCAGCCTGCCCTATGGGGTGACTGACCAAGGAGAGGTCAACAGGTTCTGGGACACACATGGACACATGGCCCTAAACCCTGAGGCAATGCCTCCTCTCCCACAGACAAGGAGGGGCAGAGAGGGGGAACGATAGACAGGAAGAGAGCAATGATGTGCCCCTCTCTCATAAAGCCTTCCCCAGACAGCCTCAAGTGATAGATTGCTAGTAATATGAGTCTCAGGGGGGGGATGAGTGGTAAAAAGGTAGATGGGTAGGGTGCCTGCCTGCATTTGGCTCTCCGAATGTGTTGCATTTGAGTGTGAATGCTGGAATGAATCTCCCAGGAGGCAGCTACAGTATCAGCCTCCACAGGAACACAGAGATTATGGAGTCACGTCATCTAAAGATAATTCATATTGATAAATCATCAGTCAAATGTACCACTCAAATTTCAAATAGAGATAAGAGATAAAGAGAGTAAATGTTGAGTGTAATCAAGTAAACGTCTACCCTATCCATACCCACATGTTCTCCTGTGCCTCAGTAGCTCACACGTCCTACCCTGTCCTTCCTTTCTCCCACAGCCAGCCAGGGGGGAAAAGGAAGCAGACATAATAATAATAATAATAATAATAATAATAATAATAATAATAATAATAATAAGGGGTGCTTATATTTGTGTGTCATGGATACATTTTTTTTTGCATATCCCAATTCCCCGAGACACTCGCAGGGAGTGCGGTAACGGCAGGGGTCACCATTGTACAGCACCCCTGGAACAATTAGGGTTAAGTGCCTTGCTCAAGGGCACAGTGACATTTTTTACCTTGTCAGTTCCGGTATTTGAACCAGCAACCTTTTGGTTACTGGCACAATGCTCTAACCTGGAGGCTACCTGCCCACCTTCATGAGGGAGCTGCATTCTGTAGCGCTCACAACACAATCCCTTCACGGATCAACGGAGTGCTGTCGGAAGAGGAGGTGAGGAGAGGGGTACATACATTGCACTGCCCAGCAGAGCTGCTGTAACAAACACATTTTATTGGTAGCGTACACATATTTGCAGATGTTATCGCCAGTGCAGCAAAATGCTTATGTTTCTAGCTCCAACAGCGCAGTAGTACCTAACAATACAAAAACAATACAAAAATGGATTAATATGCAGCCTAGGGCCCCTAACTCTGCACAACCCAGTTATAACCTAGACATAGTCTGAACAAGGCCTGACTGTTGACCTCGAGCTGTTTATCTCTCAGTCAGTATATGTAGGAAGCCAGAAATATCCCTGGGTACAGCTGGCGTTTAGCTAGGCTGAATGAACCCAGGTAAATAGAGAACAATGCTCACACAGGATAGATAGGCCCCAGTCTCTTTCTCTGCCCTGCCCTCGCTCATCTTCAGCCGTGTTTGTTAGAGGAGAAAAGAGAGGCAGGAGAGAGAAAGGCAAGGAAAAGAGAGAAAAAAATAAAAATAGAGGGAACGAGAGAGAGAGAGAGTGTGTGTGTGTGTGTGTGTGTGTGTGTGTGTGTGTGTGTGTAGGAGCTAGCTAAGTGGTCATGAGGATGCTCATGTTCACTCTCTTTAGACTACTCCATCCAAGGTGCTCTGTGACTGAACCACCTGAAGCTAAGCTCCAGAGGTGGGGAAATGGAGAACAGGTAGCAGAGCTTAGAAATAAACAGGCAAAAATACGAATCATCAGAAAAGTCAGACGAAGCCCAACACTTGCCAGTTGACAATACATAATATATTGTAAAGCAGAAACACATGAAAACAGAGCAGAATGTTTTTATGACCTTGTTTGTGCCTGTAGGCTTGTTTGGGCAGCCAGTCACACAGCCAGGACAAGATTTGCATGCAAAGCCCACTTAGTTAGCCCACACACACACAGCAGGCAGCCTGTGGTCTGGACATGAGACAGGAAGAACAAAGCAGTACATTTCTTCCACTCCTTTGGTTAACATGCAAATCTCATGCACCTCGCTCATCCATGTTCATAGATTAGTGAATGTGGGCTGCTATCTCTGGTTTAAGAGGAACCTGGCCTGCTTATCTCTGCCTACTAAGTACAGAGGTACTTAGTAGGCAGAGGCAGGAACTAATCAATCTGTAAATCCTATTGTACAGTTCACATCATATTCTGTATTGCATGTGGTACAGCCCTGAAATCTATCACTACAGAGAGATGTCTTTATTTCGCCTCTCTGAAAAGATTTGTTGAAGGCGAGTGCACACATGCACGTGGGAATTTAACTAAATCCATACCAAAATAGGTTTACATGTACTTGTTGAAAGTTTTACAAATAAGACACTTCTAAATAAATACTCATGTTGCTAAAGCCAATGTCACATGAAGCAATCTGGACGCAATTTATGTTGCTTGCAACAAAGTTGCATCTGGGTTGCTCCCTGTGTCACCCCTCCAAAATTGCCTGCAATTTAGTTGCAAGAGATGGATATCGATCCCATTTCAAGCAACTGACTGTATGCAGTTTACAAAAAGTGAGCAGAACAGAAAATGTTTTGATCAGTCATGGAAATAAGTGCTGAATACGTTGGCTCTCTATTTAAAAAGATGGAGAACAAGCTATGGGATGAAAAACACAGAATTTAGGCACATGTACAGCAGACTAGCGCAAGATAACACTACCAATTATATACAGTGGCAAGAAAAAGTATGTGAACCCTTTGGAATTACCTGGATTTCTGCATGAATTGGTCATATAATGTGATCTTATCTTCATCTAAGTCACAACAATAGACAAACACAGTCTGCTTAAACTAATAACACTCAAACAATTCAACGTTTTCATGTCTTTACTGAACACACCGTGTAAACATTCCCAGTGCAGAGGGCAAAAAGTATAAGAATCCTTGGATTTAATAAATGGTTGACCATCCTTTGACAGCAATAAGCTCAACCAAACATTTTCTGTAGTTGCGAATCAGACACAACGGTCAGGAAGAATATTGGACCATTCCTCTTTACAAATCTGTTTCAGTTCAGCAATATTCTTGTAATGTCTGGTGTGAACCACTCGAGGTCTTGCCACAGCATCTGAATTAGGTTAGGTTAGTACTCCGACTGAGCCACTCCAGAAGGTGTATTTTATTCTGTTGAAGCCATTCTGTTGTTGATTTACTTCTGTGTTTTGAGTCGTTGTCCTGTTGCATCACCTAACTTCTGTTGAGCTTCAATTCACAGAGAGATTGCCTTACATTCTCCTGCAAAATGTTTTGATAAACTTGGGAATTCATTTTTCCGTCAATGATAGCAAGCTATGCAGGCCCTGAGGCATCAAAACAGCCCAAAACCATGATGCTCCCTCCACCATACTTTACAGTTGGGATGAAGTTTTGATGTTGGTGTGCTGTGACTTTTTTTCTCCACACATAGTGTTGTGTGTTCCTTCCAAACAACTCAACTTAAGTTTAATCTGTCCACAGAATATTTTGACAGTAGCGCTGTGGAACATCCAGATGCTCTTTTGCGAACGTCAGACGTGCAGCAATGTTTTTGCTGGACAGCAGTGGCTTCTTCCGTGGTGTCCTCCCATGAACACCATTATTGTTTAGTGTTTTAAGTAACGATAGACTTGAGCTGACACTAGGATTCTTCTTAACCTCATTGAGAATTCTGCGCTGTGCTCTTGCAGTAATCTTTGCAGGACGTCCACTCCTAGGGTGTAACGGATCTCATCCTCCTCTTCTGAGGAGAAGCGAGAAGGATCGGAGGAACAAAACGCAGCGTGGTAAGTGTCCATAATGTTTATTTTAAAACATAAACTGAACACTACTAAATACAAAACAATAAACGTGAAATGAACGAAACAGTCCCGTGTGGCGACAAACACTGACACGGAAGACAAACACCCACAACCCAAAAGTGAAACCCAGGCTACCTAAGTATGATTCTCAATCAGGGACAACAATTGACAGCTGCCTCTGATTGAGAACCATACTCGGCCGAACTCAAAAACCAACATAGAAAAACAACATAGACTGCCCACCCAACTCACGCCCTGACCATACTAAAACAAACATATAATAACAGAACTATGGTCAGAACGTGACATAGGGAGAATAGCAACAGTGCTTAACGTTCTCCATTTATAGACAATTTGTCTTACCGTGGACTGATGAAACTCAGGTCAGTTCTACCAAAATTCCATTAACATGTTAAATGTGCAACCAAAGGGAAAATAATTCTACATCACCTGTACTCCACACACAGAGATGCGTATAAAGCTCTCCCTCGCCCTCCATTTGATAAATCTGACCACAACTCTATCCTCCTGATTCATGCTTACAAGCAAAAATTAAAGCAGGAAGCACCAGTGACCCAGTCTATAAAAAATGATCAGATGAAGCAGATGCTAAACTACAGGACTGTTTTGAAATCACAGAATGGAATGTGTTCAGGGATTCTACAGATGGTATTGAGGAGTACACCACATCAGTTACTGGCTTTATCAATAAGTGCATTGAGGACGTTGTCTCCACAGTGACTGTACGTTCATACCCCAACCAGAAGCCATGGATTACAAGCAACATTTGCACTGAGCTAAAGGGTAGAGCTGGCACTTTCAAGGTGTGGGACTCTAAACCGGAAGCTTACAAGAAATCCTGCTATGCCCTACGACGAACCATCAAACAGGCAAAGCGTCAATACAGGGCTAATATTAAATCATACTACACCGGCTTGCAAACTATTACAGACTAAAGCCGCGAGCTCCCTCACATCAACACCATTATTCCAAAAACCCTAGACCCACTCCAATTTGCATACCACCCAAACGGATCCACAGATGATGCAATCTCTATTGCACTCCACACTGCCCTTTCCCACCTGGATAAAAGGAACACATATGTGAGAATGCTATTCATTGACTACAGCTAAGCATTCACCACCATAGCACACTCAAAGCTCATCACTCAGCTAAGGATCCTGGGACTAAACACCTCCCTCTGCAACTGGATCCTGGACTTCCTGATGGGCCGCCCCCAGGTGGTGAGGGTAGGTAGCAACACATCTGCCACGCTGATCCTCAGGGGTGCATGCTCGGTCTCCTCCTGTACTCCCTGTCCACCCACGACTGCATGACCAGGCATGACTTCAACACCATCATTAAGTTTGCAGACGACACAACAACACCAACACCAACAACGACAAGACAGCCTATAGGGAGGAAGTAAGAGACCTGGCCGGGTGGTGCCAGAATAACAACCTATCCCTCAACGTAACCAAGACTAAGGAGATTATTGTGGACTACAGGAAAAGGAGCACCGAGCACATCCCCATTCTCATCGACGGGGCGTGGAGCAGGTTGAGAGCTTCAAGTTCCTTGGTGTCAACATCAACAACAAACTAGAATGGTCCAAACATACCAAAACAGTCGTGAAGAAGGCACGACAAAGCCTATTCCCCCTCAGGAAACTAAAAAGATTTGGCATGGGTCCTGAGATCCTCAAAAGGTTCTACAGCTGCAACATCGAGAGCATCCTGACCGGTTGCATCACTGCCTGGTACGGCAATTGCTAGGCCTCCGACCGCAAGGCACTACAGAGGGTCGTGTGTACAGCCCAGTACATCACTGGGCCTAAGCTGCCTGCCAACCAGGTACTCTACACCAGGCGGTGTCAGAGGAAAGCCCTAAAAATTGTCAAAGACCCCAGCCACCACAGTCATAGACTGTTTTCTCTACAACCGCATGGCAAGCAGTACCGGAGTGCCAAGTCTAGGACAAAAAGGCTTCTCAACAGTTTCTACCCGCAAGCCCTAAGACTCCTGAACAGGTAATCAAATGGCTACCCTGACTATTTGAATTGTGTGCCCCCCAACGCCTCGTTTTACGCTGCTGCTACTCTCTGTTTATCATATATGCAGTCACTTTAATCACTTTAACTATTCATGTACAGTGGGGCAAAAAAGTATTTAGTCAGCCACCAATTGTGCAAGTTCTCCCACTTAAAAAGATGAGAGGCCTGTAATTTTCATCATAGCTACACTTCAACTATGACAGACAAAATGAGAAGAAAAAAATCCAGAAAATCACATTGTAGGATTTTTTATGAATTTATTTGCAAATTATGGTGGAAAATAAGTATTTGGTCAATAACAAAAGCTTATCTCAATACTTTGTTATATACCCTGTTGGCAATGACAGAGGTCAAACGTTTTCTGTAAGTTTTCACAAGGTTCACACACACTGTTGCTGGTATTTTGGCCCATTCCTCCATGCAGATCTCCTCTAGAGCTGTGATGTTTTGGGGCTGTTGCTGGGCAACATGGACTTTCAACTCCCTCCAAAGATTTATGGGGTTGAGATCTGGAGACTGGCTAGGCCACTCCAGGACCTTGAAATGCTTCTTACGAAGCCACTCCTTCGTTGCCTGGGCGGTGTGTTTGGGATCATTGTCATGCTGAAAGACCCCAGCCACGTTTCATCTTCAATGCCCTTGCTGATGGAAGGAGGTTTTCACTCAAAATCTCACGATACATGGCCCCATTCATTCTTTCCTTTACACGGATCAGTCATCCTGGTCCCTTTGCAGAAAAACAGCCCCAAAGCATGATGTTTCCAACCCCATGCTTCACAGTAGGTATGGTGTTCTTTGGATGCAACTCAGCATTCTTTGTCCTCCAAACACGACAAGTTGAGTTTTTACCAAAAAGTTATATTTTGGTTTCATCTGACCATATGACATTCTCCCAATCTTCTTCTGGATCATCCAAATGCTCTCTAGCATACTTCAGACGGACCTGGACATGTACTGGCTTAAGCAGGGGGACACGTCTGGCACTGCAGGATTTGAGTCCCTGGCGACGTAGTGTGTTACTGATGGTAGGCTTTGTTACTTTGGTCCCAGCTCTCTGCAGGTCATTCACTAGGTGAATGTGTGTGGTTCTGGGATTTTTGCTCACCGTTCTTGTGATCATTTTGACCCCATGGGGTGAGATCTTGCGTGGAGCCCCAGATCGAGGGAGATTATCAGTGGTCTTGTATGTCTTCCATTTCCTAATAATTGCTCACACAGTTGATTTCTTCAAACCAAGCTGCTTACCAATTGCAGATTCAGTCTTCCCAGCCTGGTGCAGGTCTACAATTTTGTTTCTGATGTCCTTTGACAGCTCTTTGGTCTTGGCCATAGTGGAGTTTGGAGTGTGACTGTTTGAGGTTGTGGACAGGTGTCTTTTATACTGATAACAAGTTCAAACAGGTGCCATTAATACAGGTAACGAGTGGGGGACAGAGGAGCCTCTTAAAGAAGAAGTTACACGTCTGTGAGAGCCAGAAATCTTGCTTGTTTGTAGGTGACCAAATACTTATTTTCCACCATAATTTGAAAATAAATAAATTAAAAATCCTACAATGTGATTTTCTGGATTTTTTTCTTCTCATTTTGTCTGTCATAGTTGAAGTGTACCTATGATGAAAATTACAGGCCTCATCTTTTTAAGTGGGAGAACTTGGACAATTGTATATGCATGGTCTCTTTAACCATATCTACATGTACATACTACCTCAATCAGCCTGTCTAACCAGTATGTAGCCTCGCTACTGTAAATAAATAGCCTGTCATTTTATTTCTTTAACCTACCTATTGTTCACCTAATACCTTTTGGTTAGAGCTTGTAAGTAAGCATTTCACTGTATTCAGCGCATGTGACAAATAAACTTTGATTTGATGAACATCAAGGCTTTTGGAGATAAGTTTGTATCCCTTTCCAGCTTTATACAAGTCAACAAATCTTAATCTTAGGTCTTCTGAGATCTATTTTGTTTGAGGCATGATTCACATCGGGCAATGGTTCTTGTGAATAGCAAACTCACATTTTTTACCAACCTTCCAATCTCGTCTAATTGATTGGACTCCAGTTTAGCCGACTCCCGATTCCTATTACCTTTTAGAAAAGTCATTAGCGTAGGGGTTCACATACTTTCTCCTACCTACGCTGTGAATGTTTAAATTATTTATTCAATACAGACAAGAAAAATCCAATAATTTGTGTGTTAGTTTAAGCATAGTGTGTTTGCCTATTGTTGTGACTTAGATAAAGATTTAAAGACCAATTTATGCAGAAATCCAGGTAATTCCAAAAGGGTTCACATACGTTTTCTTACCACTGTATAAGTTAAAAGGTTAATAAATAAAATATATATACAGTGCATTCAGAAAGTATTCAGGCCCCTTGACTGATTTCAGATTTTGTTACTTTATAACCTTATTCTAAAATTGATTAAATTGTGTTTTTTCCCTCATCGATCTGCACACAATACCCCATAATGAAAAAGCAAAAACTGGTTTTCAGAAATGTTTGCAAATTTAATAAAAAAAAAAAAACAGAAATATCACATTTACATAAGTATTCACACTCTTTACTCAGTACTTTTTTGAAGCAACTTTGACAGCATTTACAGCTTCAAGTCTTCTTGGGTATGATCCTACAAGCTTGGCACGCCTGTATTTGGAGAGTTTCTCCAATTCTTATTTGCAGAACCTATCAAGTCCTGTCAGGTTGGATGGTTTCTCCAAAGATGTTTGATGGGCTTCAAGTCCAGGCTCTGGCTGGGCCACTCAAAGACATTCAGAGACTTGTCCCAAAGCCACTCCCACATGGTCTTAGCTGTGTGCTTAGAGTCATTGTCCTGGTAGAAGGTGAACCTTAGGACCTCAGACTAGGGCTGAGTGCTCTGGAGCAGGTTTTCATCAGGGATCTCTCAGTACTTTGCTCCGTTCATCCTTCCCTTGATCCTGACTAGTCTCCCAGTCCCTGAAGCTGAAAAGCATCCCTACAGCATGATGCTTCCACCACCATGCTTCACTGTAGGGATGGTGTTAGGGATAGTGCCAGGTGTCCTCCAGACGCGACGCTTGGCATTCAGGCCAAAGAGTTCAATATTGGTTTCATCAGAACAGAAAATCTTGTTTCTCATGGTCCGAGTCCTTTAGATGCCTTTTGGCAAACAGCTGTCATGTGCCTTTTACTGAAGAGCGGCTTCCATCAGGCCACTCTACCACCTGATTGGTGGAGCGCTGCAGAGATGGTTGTCCTTCTGGAAGGTTCTTGTATCTCCAAAGAGGAACTCTGGAGTCAGAGTGGCCATTGGGTTCTTGGTCACCTCCCTGACTTAGGCCCTTCACCTCCGATTGCTCAGTTTGGCTGGGCGGCCAGCTCTAGGAAGAGTCTTGGTGGTTCCAAACTTCTTCCATTTAAGAATGATGGCGGCCACTGCGTTCTTGGGGAACTTCAATGCTGCAGAAATGTTTTGGTACCCTTCCCCAGATTTGTGCCTCGACACAATCCTGTCTTGGAGCTCTACGGACAATTCCTTCAACCTCATGGCTTGGTTTTTGCTCTGACATGCACTGTCAACTGTGGGACCTTATATAGACAGGTGTGTGCCTTTCCAAAACACATCCAATCAATTTAATTTACCACGGGTGGACTCCACTCAAGTTGTAGAAACAAGGATGATCAGTGGAAACAGGATGCACCTGAGCTCAATTTCAAGTCTCATAGCAAAGGGTCTGAATACATGTGTAAATTAGGTATTTAATTTATTTTTGTATTGTTTTTTTGCCCCCGCCTCCAAAAACGTTTCGCTTTGTCATTATTGGGTATTGTGTGTAGATGTTTGTGGATAATAAAAAATGTAAAAAATTGAATATGGTGTAAAATGTCAAGGGGTCTGAATACTTTCCTAATGCACAGTATATATAATATGCAACATGTAGTTTCACTAGCTGAATAAAAGGTCCCCGAAATGTTCCATATGCACAAAAGCTTATTTCTCTCAAATTTTGTGCACACATTTGTTTACATCCCTGTTATTTAACATTTCTCCTTTCCCAAGATAATCCATCCACCTGACAAATATGGCATATAAAGAAGCTGATTAAACATCATGATCATTACACTGCACCTTGTGCTGGGGACAATATAAGGCCACTTTAAAATGTGCAGTTTTATCACACAACACAATGCCATAGTTGTTTCAAGTTTGAGGGTTGCTTGCAATTGGCATGCTGATTGCAATAATGTCCATCAGAGCTTAAGCCAGATAATTTAATGTTTATTTCTCTACCATAAACCGCCTTCATCGTTTTAGAGAATTTGGCAGTATATCCAACTGGCTTCACAACCGCCCGCAGTCCACGTGTAACCACGCCAGCCCAGGACATCCTCATCTGGCTTTTTCACCTGCGGGATCGTCTGAGATCAGCCACCCAGACAGCTGATGAAACTGTGTGTTTGGGCCTCCCGAGTGGTGCAGCGGTCTAAGGCACTGCATCGCAGTGCTGAGGTGCCACTACAGCCTCGGGCTCGAGGCCCGTCTTCGAGGCCTGGAACTACAGCCTCGGGTTCTAGGCCGTGACCGAGAGACCCATAGGGCAATGCACAATTAGCCCAGAATCATCTGGTGGGTCAAGAAGCAGGGCAGAGGATGCATGGCACACAACTTTCACCTCTCCCAAGTTGCAGCTATGAGACAAGATAGTAAATACCAATTGGATATCAAAAAAAAGGGGTTACATTTTTTTTATCTGGGTTTGCACAATCAAAGAAGGGAACAACTCGAGGGAATGTCTCAGTACTCTATTTAACAAGGCTTTAGTAGACAGCATGCTGAGGTAAAGTAGATATTTTTAATTTTTTTTTTTCACCTTTATTTAACCAGGTAGGCTAGTTGAGAACAAGTTCTCATTTGCAACTGCGACCTGGCCAAGATAAAGCATAGCAGTGTGAACAGACAACACAGAGTTACACATGGAGTAAACAATTAGCAAGTCAATAACACAGTAGAAAAAAATGGGCAGTCTATATACAATGTGTGCAAAAGGCATGAGGAGGTAGGCGAATAATACAATTTTGCAGATTAACACTGGAGTGATAAATGATCAGATGGGCATGTACAGGTAGAGATATTGGTGTGCAAAAGAGCAGAAAAGTAAATAAATAAAAACAGTATAAAAACAGTATGGGAATGAGGTAGGTGAAAAAGGGTGAGCTATTTACCTATAGACTATGTACAGCTGCAGCGATCGGTTAGCTGCTCGGATAGCTGATGTTTGAAGTTGGAGAGGGAGATAAAAGTCTCCAACTTCAGCGATTTTTGCAATTGTTCCAGTCACAGGCAGCAGAGTACTGGAACGAAAGGCGGCCGAATGAGGTGTTGGCTTTAGGGATGATCAGTGAGATACACCTGCTGGAGCGCGTGCTACGGATGGGTGTTGCCATCGTGACCAGTGAACTGAGATAAGGCGGAGCTTTACCTAGCATGGACTTGTAGATGACCTGGAGCCAGTGGGTCTGGCGACGAATATGTGGTGAGGGCCAGCCGACTAGAGCATACAAGTCGCAGTGGTGGGTGGTATAAGGTGCTTTAGTGACAAAACGGATGGCACTGTGGTAGACTGCATCCAGTTTGCTGAGTAGAGTGTTGGAAGCCATTTTGTAGATGACATCGCCGAAGTCGAGGATCGGTAGGATAGTCAGTTTTACTAGGGTAAGCTTGGCAGCGTGAGTGAAGGAGGCTTTGTTGCGGAATAGAAAGCCGACTCTGGATTTGATTTTTGATTGGAGATGTTTGATGTGAGTCTGGAAGGAGAGTTTGCAGTCTAGCCAGACACCTAGGTACTTATAGATGTCCACATATTCAAGGTTGGAACCATCCAGGGTGGTGATGCTAGTCGGGCATGCGGGTGCAGGCAGCGATCGGTTGAAAAGCATGCATTTGGTTTTACTCGCGTTTAAGAGCAGTTGGAGGCCACGGAAGGAGTGCTGTATGGCATTGAAGCTCGTTTGGAGGTTGGATAGCACAGTGTCCAATGACGGGCCGAAAGTATATAGAATGGTGTCGTCTGCGTAGAGGTGGATCAGGGAATCGCCCACAGCAAGAGCAACATCATTGATATATACAGAGAAAAGAGTCGGCCCGAGAATTGAACCCTGTGGCACCCCCATAGAGACTGCCAGAGGACCGGACAGCATGCCCTCCGATTTGACACACTGAACTCTGTCTGCAAAGTAATTGGTGAACCAGGCAAGGCAGTCATCCGAAAAACCGAGGCTGTTGAGTCTGCCGATAAGAATTTGGTGATTGACAGAGTCGAAAGCCTTGGCGAGGTCGATGAAGACGGCTGCACAGTACTGTCTTTTATCGATGGCGGTTATGATATCATTTAGTACCTTGAGTGTGGCTGAGGTGCACCCGTGACCGGCTCGGAAACCAGATTGCACAGCGGAGAAGGTACGGTGGGATTCGAGATGGTCAGTGACCTGTTTGTTGACTTGGCTTTCGAAGACCTTAGATAGGCAGGGCAGGATGGATATAGGTCTATAGCAGTTTGGGTCCAGGGTGTCTCCCCCTTTGAAGAGGGGGATGACTGCGGCAGCTTTCAATCCTTGGGGATCTCAGACGATATGAAAGAGAGGTTGAACAGGCTGGTAATAGGGGTTGCGACAATGGTGGCAGATAGTTTCAGAAATAGCGGGTCCAGATTGTCAAGCCCAGCTGATTTGTACGGGTCCAGGTTTTGCAGCTCTTTCAGAACATCTGCTATCTGGATCTGGGTAAAGGAGAACCTGGAGAGGCTTGGGTGAGGAACTACGGGGGGGCGGAGCTGTTGGCCGAGGTTGGAGTAGCCAGGCGGAAGGCATGGCCAGCCGTTGAGAAGTGCTTATTGAAGTTTTCGATAATCATGGATTTATCGGTGGAGACCGTGTTTCCTAGCCTCAGTGCAGTGGGCAGCTGGGAGGAGGTGCTCTTGTTCTCCATGGACTTCACAGTGTCCCAGAACTTTTGGAGTTGGAGCTACAGGATGCAAACTTCTGCCTGAAGAAGCTGGCCTTAGCTTTCCTGACTGACTGCGTGTATTGGTTCCTGACTTCCCTGAACAGTTGCATATCACGGGGGCTATTCGATGCTATTGCAGTCCGCCACAGGATGTTTTTGTGCTGGTCGAGGGCAGTCAGGTCTGGAGTGAACCAAGGGCTGTATCTGTTCTTGGTTCTGCATTTTTTTGAACGGAGCATGCTTATCTAAAATGGTGAGGAAGTTACTTTTAAAGAATGACCAGGCATCCTCAACTGACGGGATGAGGTCAATGTCCTTCCAGGATACACGGGCCAGGTCGATTAGAAAGGCCTGCTCACAGAAGTGTTTTAGGGAGCGTTTGACAGTGATGAGGGTGGTCGTTGACTGCGGCTCCGTGGCGGATACAGGCGATGAGGCAGTGATCGCTGAGATCCTGGTTGAAGACAGCGGAGGTATATTTGGAGGGCCAGTTGGTCAGGATGACGTCTATGAGGGTGCCCTTGTATACAGAGTTAGGGTTGTACCTGGTGGGTTCCTTGATGATTTGAGTGAGATTGAGGGCATCTAGCTTAGATTGTAGGACTGCCGGGGTGTTAAGCATATCCCAGTTTAGGTCACCTAACAGAACAAACTCTGAAGCTAGATGGGGGCGATCAATTCACAAATGGTGTCCAGGGCGCAGCTGGGAGCTGACGGGGTCGGTAGCAGGCGGCAACAGTGATAGACTTGTTTCTGGAGAGAGTAATTTTCAAAATTAGTAGTTCAAACTGTTTGGGTATGGACCTGGAAAGTATGACATTACTTTGCAGGCTATCTCTGCAGTAGACTGCGACTCCGCCCCTTTGGCAGTTCTATCTTGACGGAAGATGTTATAGTTGGGTATGGAAATCTCTGAATTTTGG
Source organism: Oncorhynchus keta (assembly GCF_023373465.1). NCBI lineage: Eukaryota > Metazoa > Chordata > Actinopteri > Salmoniformes > Salmonidae > Oncorhynchus > Oncorhynchus keta. The sequence goes on along the minus strand of NC_068430.1, from coordinate 25,214,668 downwards.
TGGCCTTCCTGAGCCAGGATTCAGACACGGCAAGGACATCAGGGTTAGCAGAGTGTGCTAAAGCAGTGAGTAAAACAAACTTAGGGAGGAGGCTTCTGATGTTGACATGCATAAAACCAAGGCTTTTCGATCACAGAAGTCAACAAATGAGGGTACCTGGGGGCATGCAGGGCCTGGGTTTACCTCCACATCACCCGCGGAACAGAGAAGGAGTAGTATGAGGGTGCGGCTAAAGGCTATCAAAACTGGTCGCCTAGAGCGTTGGGGGCAGAGGATAAGAGGAGCAGGTTTCTGGGCATGGTAGAATATATTCAGGGCATAATGCGCAGACAGGGGTATGGTGGGTGCGGGTACAGCGGAGGTAAGCCCAGGCACTGGGTGATGATGAGAGAGGTTGTATCTCTGGACATGCTGGTTGTAATGGGTGAGGTCACCGCATGTGTGGGGGTGGGACAAAGGAGGTAACAGGGGTATGCAGAGTGGATCTAGGGGCTCCATTGTGAACTAAAACAATGATAACTAACCTGAACAACAGTATACAAGGCATATTGACATTTGGGAGAGACATACAGCGAGGCATACAGTAATCACAGGTGTTGAATTGGGAAAGCTAGCTAAAAACAGTAGGCGAGGCTAATCAGCTAGCACAACAAACAGCAGGTAAAATGGCGTTGACTAGGCAACTGGGCCGACAGATAAACAAACAAGCAGAATGGGGTACCGTGATTAATGGACAGTCCAGCGTGCGTCAGCTATGTAGCCAAGAGATCAGTGTCCAGGGGCAGCGGTGGATGGGCAGGGAAGCTGGGCTGGCGAGTGTTATCCAGGTTTTTTTTTAAAACTAACAATGACTAAATAGCTTGTAGCTAGTTAGCTGGTTAGCGTCTGGAGGTTCTTGAGTGTGTCATAAAATAAATAAAAATTAAAAGTGATAGCGAATCCGTATCACAGTGGGTGAGGCAGGTTTCCGGAAGGTATAAACAAATAAAAATCAAAGAGAGATAGAAAGTAAATGGGTTCAGAAGTGTTTGGGATGAGGTGAGTCAGATGGTTAGCAGGCCTGTGCTAACAAGCTAACAGTTCGTAGGCCCGGGCTAGACAAGCTAGCCGTTAGCAGGCCAAATAGCAAGTAGGGAGATAGCGAGGGCTAGAGAGCTAACCTTTGGGGGACGTCGCGATGGGGTGAGTCTGTTTATTCCTCTTCATGCCTTTAATAAATTACAGTTAGGGACTGCTATTCATCGTTTAGTTTGTGATGCTTATAGTTAGGGGTGGGGTTGGGAGAGCTGGCGGAGTCATAACACTTCCTCAACCGCTGTGCCTCAGAGTTTGGATCTGCCCACCTGTCAGCTGGCACGCCGCTGAGAGCCACATCCCTTCACCTGTTGACAGATGCAACGATGGTATGCAGCAGTTTCGCCCTAACCTGACTGACTGGCTCTGCTATACCTGGGAACAGGTGCGTCTGTGTCAGCACACACACAAACACAACACAGAGGTGACAGTTGAAGTATAGCTATGTCAGGCATTCCCATGTTGGCGCCAGTACAGGTCAGCCATTCAGGCAGGAGACTCCATACTGTCACTCAGACCTTCCCATTACAGGCGGAGACGGTGAACATATGAAATAAGAGTAAAGGAATGCTGCAATAGCCAAAATTACTATCTTATTTAAAAAAACTAAAAATGACACAAGCTGTTATATGATCCAGATCCGATTCGAAATCAACCAACAGCATTCTTCAAAACAAACTGGCAAAACGGGTTCTTTCAAACACTCTGCTTGGAGAGCACAGCAAAGGCTTCAGGAAATGACACACAGGACGTGGTGCTCAACCTTGAAAGGGCCTGAGAGACAGAGATGGGGGGGGTAGACAATAACGAGAGGAAGGAGAAAGAGAGAGAGAGGGTCTGTGAAGAGCATTGAGAGACAGACAGACTGAAAATCAATTTCCTTATCTTACTCAGTCACATTATATGGAGAGAAGGGTTTTCAAGTTCGCTGTAGCTTGCAGACCTACAGGGTAACTTTAAACACACCCCAAGGGGAGAACTGAAAACAATGCTTGGTATGTGAGTAATAGAGCTAGAGAAAGACATGCCTCCATCAAAACAGCCAAGCATGTCCTCCTTCACCATCACTGCAGAGTCAGTGTGGCAGTGAGAGACAGTGCAGTATGTCTACAGTGAGTCAGCACACAAGTAGGACAGAGGCAAAATGGGGTTAAGACGAGACCAAACCGCACCACATCTCTCCTTATCAAATGCGGTAGCGCAATTCCACACCAACATGGCCTGAATTTTTTTTAATGTATCACAGATTGTTCTGGAAATTCTCACATAAAAACTTAATTGTGAGGAAGGATGTTTAACATGCTTTTTACATTTGTATATCAAACCCTTTTTGAGAAAAGCATGACCTATGCCCGTATGCCTCCTGTAAAACCTTATGATCCGTGAACCGTACATGATACCGACAACATCTTGGTGTCATTATATTTTAGAGCACACTAATGAGTATAGAGTATGTCTATATTCAGAAGAAAAAAAATAACAATATATTCAACATAAAAACATATTATTAATATCTCAAAAGTAACCTTTTGATATACATTTAAAAAAACATTTTTTTTACATATTGTTTGGAACAAAATACTCTTCAAACATCACATTTTTACAAAATGATGAAATAATACATTTATACATAGACATTGAAATTATAGGTCATCAACCAATCACAGCCCTCCTGTAGGATTGCACATTCAGCAAATCACCAGCTGAGGGAGTACCCTTTGAATCAATTTTCCCATTCGCTGAATTGGTGGTGGTCATAAAATGAACCATAACTATAAAAAGTACCAGAGAGCCCACTCTGAAAATGTGATGTACTTATCGAATATATTGTTTAAAACAATGTCAAATTTTACCAAATCAAATAAGGTACTAATGACATATTAATAGTTTGACTGTTGAATAAATGAATATGTAAAATTGTATTTGTGAATGTTGTGATACTCCATATTTTAGAGCACATCATTAGGAGCATACTGACACCAGGTTGGTGTCTACATCATGTACAGTTCACAGATCATTGGGTCTTACAGGAGGCATAAAGGTCTAGAAAGGGCCTTAAAATGGTCACCTTCATCAGGACTTTTTCTAATTGTTTGTGTTAAAAATGTAAAAAGCATATCAAACATCCTTCCCTCAATGAAGTTTCTATGTGAGAATTGCAAGAACAATCTGAGACACCCAAGATATTTCCAGCCATGCTGGCATGTGAGAGACTGCCAGTACCACTACAGCTCTAAGAGACCGGGGGGAAATGAGATTTCTTCCTTAATTCCTTAAAAGCCAGTTTGCAGCCTGAGGACAGGGAGTACCGTCCGTACGTCTGGATTCACCAGCAATCTCCCTCTTATTACCAATGACTCTTCAGCATATCAGAGAGACTATTTTCTATGTAGTATTACACAAATTTGGACAATATGTATCACAGGTATAGGAGCAGTCACCTGTTGCGTAGGTGCATTGTGGGTACTTAATTCGAGAGAGAGGTCCATATGAAAAAGCTTGCTGATCCTACACATCAGATGATGTGCTTGGCTAAGAGATCCAATTCTAGACCCGGACTTGTAGATTCTATGACATTTAACAATCAGTGAACACTTCAGTATCAGTCTAAACAAATGTGGGGACTACTAGCAGAGCACTCCTTACACATGTAGAGCGCTTCCACCTTATCTGCCCTGAGCTCAGGGATGCGAAGGGGCTGGTAAGCTATTACATTTTCAGGGGGGTAAAAATGTGGGCTACTCTGAATGCATGTCCATGTAAAAGGACCTAAAAGCAGAAACATGTGAAGTTCGTAGGGGCATTACAAATTGTGTCAAATGAAAGCGGAGCCTTTTTTTTTAGGGGCATGTATACATTTTTCAAACATTTTACCATCCTAATTTTTTGGAAAAAGCAAAGGTTTTATTTCTGGTCAAACAGATGCAATAGGGGTCTTAGAAAACAGAAAAAAAGGTATTAGAAATACAGTAGCAGTCAAAGTTTGACACACCTACTCATTCAAGGGTCTTTATTTTTACTATTTTCTATATTGTAGAATACTAGTGAAGACATCAAAACTATGAAATAACACATATTGGATCATGTATTAACCCAAAAAGTGTTAAACAAATCAAAATATATTTGAGCTTTTAGATTCTTCAAAGTAGCCACCATTTGCCTTGATGATAGCTTTGTTATAGAGAAGATTTCTCTATTTGGTAAAATACCAAGTCCATATTATGAAAAGAAAAGCTCAAATAAGCAAAGAGAAACAACATTCCATCATTACTTGAAGACATGAAGGTCAGTCAAACTGGAAAATTTCAAGTAATTTGAAAGTTTCTTCAAGTGCAGTCGCAAAAGTCATCAAGATAAAACTGGGTCTCATGAGGACCGCTGCAAAGGGGAAGTTCATTAGAGTTACCAGCCTCAGAAATTGCATCCCAAATAAATGCTTCACAGAGTTCAAGTAAGAGACACATCTCAACATCAACTGTACAGAAGAGACTGCGTGAACCAGGCCCTCATGGTCGAATTGCTGCAAAGGAACCACAACTAAAGAACACCAATAAGAAGACTTGCTTGGGCCAAGAAACATGAGCAATGGACATTAGACCAGTGGAAATCTGTCCTTTGGTCTGATGAGTCCAAATTTGAGATTTTTGGTTCCAACCACCGTGTCTTTGTGAGACACAGAGTAGGTGAATGGATGATCTCTGCATGTGTCGTTCCCACCATGAAGCATGGAGGAGGAGGTGTGATGGTGTGGGGATGCTTTGCTGGTGACACTGTCAGTGATTTATTTAGAATTCAAGGCACACTTAACCAGCATGGCTACCACAGCATTCTGCAGCTATACGCTATCCCATCTGGTTTGAGCTTAGTGGGACTATCATTTGTTTTTCAACAGGACAATGACCCAACACACCTCCAGACTTTGTAACACCGTACCCAAACCGGCCTCGAGCGTGCGCCATCGTGCACAAATTGATTTTGTCCCACACACCAAACACGATCACGACACGGAGGTTCAAATATCAAAACGAACACTGAACCAATTATATTAATTTGGGGACAGGTCAAAAAGCATGAAACATTTATGGCTATTTAGCTAGCTAGCTTGCTGTTGCTAGCTAATTTGTCCTGAGATATAAACGTCGAGTTATTTTACCTGAAATGCACAAGGTCCTCTATTCCGACAATTCATCCACACATACAACAGTCAACCGAATCATTTATAGTCATCTCTCCTTCCAGGCTTTTTCTTCTTTTGACTTTATACGGCGATTGGCATCTAACGTTCATAGTTACCATGACGACTGAACAAATTCAGTTCACCTTTCAATCACCCACGCGGGCATAACCAATGAGGAGATGGCACGTGGGTATCTATTTCTATAAACCAATGAGGAGATGGGAGAGGCAGAAATAGAACTGACTTCCATTTTAGCGCTTGGCAACGCAGACACTCGTTGGCACACGCGAGCAGTGTGGGTGCAATAATTGAATAACATGCATGTTTACATTTATTTTGCAATGGTGTGGACAGCGTATAAGGGCTATTTGACCAAGAAGGAGAGTGATGGAGTGCTGCATCAGACGACCTGGCCTTGACAATCACCAGACCTCAACCCAATTGAGATGGTTAGGGATGAGTTGGACCGGAGCGTGAAGGAAAAGCAGCCAACAATTGCTCAGCATGTGTGTATGTGTGTGTGTTTGGGGGGCGGGGGAGACCCCCTGCAGGCCACACAGTTTGGGAACCCCTGCTTTACTGTACTATACTCTACTGAACTCTACCGTGCAGTACTTTGTGTACCTATTTAGGATAAATCACCATGAAGGGAATGACATTCATAATTATGCATTTCTATGTAGCACAGATCAGGGACCCATGGTGAAATTCCGTTACCACAATTGCATTAGCAGGTGTAAATCCACTTCACTTACTGTAGTAAGCAAATAACCAAAACATTTTTTTTTCCAGAGTCGATGCCTCATGTCATAGCTGACACCCCATTCTTTCTGCAAACATCGATGAATCTTAATTCGGAGTAGATATTTAACAGTTATTGGAAAACGTGGACACAAACTGAGGGAGATTGTACAAAAATTATGTTAACTAACTTTGCACCTACACAGTTCCTCCAGTAAATGTGTTTTTGTAAAGTTATCAGAAAAATTGTTTGAAGTAGTCCTTGTGCATAGAGTTGTATGGTTTGTTAATCTTTTAAAAACTGTTTTTTTTGGGGAGTCTCAGCTGGGGAGTTTATCTGAAAGTTAATTGAGACGGACAAGCCAAAGATGTGGAGAATCAGTTTGCAATGCCTTCTCCATCACAATCACTGAAAGCAGACACTGTGTAGTAATAGTGTCATCACTAATCCACACCATGAGAAGCAAAACCAAACCTAAAGAAAACATTATACAGTCCCTGTAAAAACCTTTGGCTAACATACAGCTGAAACCTGCAGGGAGAGAAATACAGCCATGTTCTGAGCAGGCAACTCCAGACCTCCTCCTCCCATACACAAATAAAGCCTTCCACTGCAGAGTGATAGAGATAATGAGTAGCGCTGTGTGTGTATGTGCGTATGCGTGTGGGTCTGTGTGCGCGCGCGTGTGTGTGTGGATTTGAACACTCAAAGAGAGGCCTATGATAGGAGTGGCAGTGTGGCACATTTTTAAGTGGTGATGGAATTCCAGAGCCAGCCAACAGATCCCCACTCTGTGCATGATCATTTTAACTAACACATAGATAAAAACAAACCCCCACATTAAAGTGTTCAGCATAGCGTGCGATTGGTCACAAGCCTCAGCTTCACACAGTTTGTTAGATTCAGCTTGTCAGTCTCTCTGCTGGTTAGTCAGGGAAAAACTAAGAGCACAAATAAATGCATGCGAATGTGAACTCCTGTCATGGTCATAACATCATTGTTTCAATAGGGCCTTTAAAAGGAGTGTGTGTAGGGGCCATAGGGGTATGTGTAGGGTGAGGTACTGTACTGTGAGGGAGGAGAGAGGGCTATTGCTCTCTTAGAGAGGAAAGCAGAGAGACTACAGGGAAGGCAATGTTTCACCTAATTGTATATGTTTTTTTAGGAAGTGGGCAAAGAACCTTGAGAAAAACATGCGTAGCCAAAGGCACCAAATATTCCCTTAGAAAGGAGGTGGCTGGTGTGTGTGGGGACAGTGACAGGGAGGGGGGGCGTTGTCAAGGGGAGCTGTTTTCCTGGCATGTCTGGCTGAGGGAGGAGAAGAGCAATTGATTGAAAGGGACAGAGTGAACAGCACATTTCACATCGGGGACGCCTTCAGCCCTGACCCATGGCATCTGCCCCGTTCCTCCACTCCCATCAAGATTCGTCACGGAAGCAGACATCCATCATCACTGCCAATCAAATCACAGCACTGTCTGAGCTGCTGCTAACTATCTGGCCATGCTAGACAGGACAGAGGAACACGGCTTTCTAAAAAGTAGACCCAGATTGCTGCCTTTGGGAGGACCGTGAACAGACACACACAAATCAAATTGTATTTCTCACATGGCCGAAAACAACTTACAAGCCTTTTCCCAACAATGCAGAGTTAAAAAGTAAGAAAAAAATTGCAAAAGAAAATAGAAACAACAAAAGCACCGTAACGAGGCTATACAGAAGGAGTACCGGTACCGAGTCAATGTGCAGGGGTGCGAGATCGTTGAGGTAATATGTAGGTAGCGGTGAAAGTGACTAGGCAATCAGGATAGATAGTGTGAAAGTGTGTGAGTGACAACAATATGCGGGTGTGACCATATGCAGTGTGTGTGTCTGTCAGTGTAATGTGTGTGTGTGAGTCCAGTGAGTGTGCATAGAGACAGCGCAAGAAAGTCAGTGCAAAACAAAAAGCGGGGTCAATGTAAATAGTCCGGGTAGCCATTTGATTAACTGTTCAGCAATCTTATGGCTTGGAGGTAGAAGCTGTTCAGTAACCTTTTGGTCCCAGACTTGGCGCTCCGGTATCGCTTGCCATGCGGTAGCAGAGAGAACAGTCTATTACTTAGGTGGCTGGATTTTTAGGGGCCTTCCTCTGACACCATCTGGTATAGAGGTCCTGGATGCCAGGCCTCTGACCTCCCCCCATGGGCTTTCTCATCGTCATCGGTGATCAGGCCTACCACCATTGTGTTGTCGCTAAACTTAATGATGGTGTTGGAGTCGTACGTGGCCACGCAGTCGTGAGTGAACAGGGAATACACGATGGGACTAAGCATGCACCCCTGAGGGGTCCCCTTGTTGCCTACCCTCATCACCTGGGGCCTGTCAGTTTTGCTGGGAGGTCATTGCAGAGAGTTGTATGAGAGTATGTTTTGTGAGTTTGTTGCTCAGATAGAGCTTATTTGATGTCCTTTGTTTCTTAGTTTGTTTGTGAAATTGTTTAATATTCTGTTTCATTTGTTCCCAGGGGAGAAGGGGAAGGCACCTAGGTAGTGCTTAGTCAAGAGGCCCGCGGGCATACATATACCCATAGCATATTGGTACGAGAATAAAACTGATGGAGATTTCACCATAACTCTGTTATCAAACTTTATATCTGTATAGTTTTTCCAGTAAATGTGTTTTTGTAAAATGATCAGTAGAACATATAAAAGTAGTCCTTGGGCATAGAGTTGTATGGTTTGTTAATCTTCGGAATAAATGTTTTTTGTTTGGCGTATATTGTAAAGTGATAAATCGTAGTCTCCGCGTAATTCCGTTACTGTGGAATTACCTTCCACTTCCTCTGTAAAACACGTTTGCATTCTTTCTGTTTCCTTTTGTCAACACCCCTCCACTCCATCGTGACAAACAAGTGTCAGTACTGACAGTACTTACTACAATACCATGTGAAACACACTAATCCATAACTCCCATGAAGATCCATATAATTAGGGAGCCATGCAGAGAAGGATTCAGCCAAGTTAGTTCACAGTGATCTACAATTCACACACACTCAGTTAACAACGAGAGAGAAGAGAATAGATTGAGAGAATGGATGGGCAAAAGAAAAGATGAGGAGACAGAAGACAAAGCGAGAAGGTGGATTAAGAAAGAGAATGGGGCAGCAATGAGCATACAAGAGCAGTGCCCAGGTTATTCGTCTGGTATGGGACACACACCAGAGCAAACACACAAACTGCTGGCAGACTGCTGGCTATTGTGGAAAACACACCCATGTCTATATAATCCTCTTAAATCAGGACAGGCCTGTCCTCAAATCCCCCAGAAACAGAGTGTGTGTGTGTGTGTGTGTGTGTGTGTGTGTGTGTGTGTGTGTGTGTGTGTGTGTGTGTGTGTTTGTTTGTTTGTAGGGCGACCAGCAGAATCTAATGAGATTTGTGTAACCAGACGCTGGTCTAAGCGTAATTAAAGGTAAAGAAAACAGAAAGGTGGGAGCGCTCAGGATCTCAGACTAGAGGTCGACCGATTAATCGGAATGATCGATTAATTAGGGCCGATTTCAAGTTTTCATAACAATCGGAAATCTGTATTTTTGGACACCCATTTGGCCCGATTTATTTTTATTTTATTTTTTTTTTACACCTATTTAATCTTTATTTAACTAGGCAAGTCAGTTAAGAACACATTCTTATTTTCAATGACGGCCTAGGAACGGTGGGTTAACTGCCTTGTTCAGGGGCAGAACGACAGATTTTCACCTTGTCAGCTCGGGGATTCAATCTTGCAACCTTACAGTTAACTGGGGCGGCAGGGTAGCCTAGTGGTTAGAGCGTTGGACTAGTAACCGGAAGGTTGTGAGTTCAGCTGACAAGGTACGAATCTGTCGTTCTGCCCCTGAACAGGCAGTTAACCCACTGTTCCCAGGCCGTCATTGAAAGTAAGAATGTGTTCTTAACTGACTTGCCTGGTTAAATAAAGGTAAAATAAAAAATTAAAAACTAGTCCAACGCAATAACCACCTGCATCTCATTGCACTCCACCAGGAGACTGTCTGTTACGTGAATGCAGTAAGCCAAGGTAAGTTGCTAGCTAGCACTAAACTTATCTTATAAAAAACAATCAATCATAATCACTAGTTAACTACACATGGTTGATGATGTTAGTTTATCTAGTGTGTCCTGCATTGCATATAATCAATGCGGTGCGTATCGTTGCTCCAACGTGTACCTAACCATGAACATCAATGCCTTTCTTAAAATCAATACACATTAGTATATATTTTTAAACCTGTATATTTAGCTAAAAAAAAATCCAGATTAGCAGGCAATATTAACCAGGTGAAATTGTGTCACTTCTCTTGCGTTCATCGTAATTGACATAACATTGAATGCAACAGGAATATTTATGCAATGTAAAAGGAATATTTAGACTAATGGATGCCACCCCTTAGATAAAATACGGAACGGTTCCGTATTTCACTGAAAGAATAAACATCTTGTTTTCGAGATGATAGTTTCCGGATTCGACCATATTAATGACCGAAGGCTCATATTTCTGTGTGTTATCATGTTATAACTAAGCCTATGATTTGATAGAGCAGTCTGACTGAGCGGTGGTAGGCAGCAGCAGGCTCGTAAGCATTCATTCAAACAGGACTTTCATGCGTTTTGCCAGCAGCTTTTCGCTGTGCGTCAAGCATTGCGCTGTATATGACTTCAAGCCTATCAACTCCCGAGATTAGGCTGGTGGAACCGAAGTGAAATGGCTAGCTATTTAGCGGGCTGTGTGCTAATAGCTTTTCAAACGGCACTCGCTCTGAGACTTGGAGTGGTTATTCCACTCCTTTTTTGGTCCTCCAATAATCGGTATCGGCGTTGAAAAATCATAATCTGTCGACCTCTACCTCAGAATGGGGAAGGTTCACCTTCCAACAGGACAACAACCCTAACCACACAGCCAAGACAACGCAGGAGTGGCTTCGGAACAAGTCTCTATAGGTCCTTGAGTGGCCCAGCCAGAGCCCGGACATAAAACTGATCTAACATCTATGGAGAGACCTGCAGCAACTCTCCCCATCCAACCTGACAGAGCTTGAGAAGAATGGGAGAAACTCCCCAAATACAGGTGTGCCAAGCTTGTAGCATCACACCCAAGAAAACTCAAGGCTTTAATCGCTGCCAAAGCTGCTTCAACAAAGTACTGAGTAAAGGGTCTGAATACTGAAAACCTGTTTTTGCTTTGTCATTATGGGTTACTGTGTGTAGATTGTTGAGGGAAAAAAACAATTTCAGAATAAGGCTGTAACCTAACAAAATGTGGAAAAAGTATTGGGGTCTGAATACGTTCCGAAAGCACTGTACACAATCCAATTTGTAAGTCGCTCTGGATAAGAGCGTCTGCTAAATGACTTAAATGTAATGATGTAAATGTAATGTCTCAATTGTCTCTTAAAAGGCTTGAAAATTATTCTTTAAACTGTCTCCTCCCCCTTCATCTACTCTGATTGAAGTTGATTCAACAGGTGCCATCAATAAGGGATCATAGCTTTCATCTGGTCAGTCTGTCATAGAAAGGTGTTTTGTACATTACGTGAATTTCCCTATTCTTTGCTCAACAAACAGTTCTCTTATCCCAGCACTTGGCACTGTGCACATGCATGGTCATGGCTGTGCGTACATTTACCCACACTCTCAAGCAAACTTTCATACCGATAAATATCACACTTTGCATTGAAATGATTGGCATGGTTTACGCAGAGATTTGTGCCAATGCATGATTGATCTTACGCCGATTAAGATAAGCGGATTAAGGTGTTTATATGACTATTGCATAATCTGCCTACTGCCATAATCAGTTTAATATCAAATTATTACTCTGCATGTAAACGTACTCATTGCTGACGTCCTTGCTGCCAAGACTAGAGAACGACTGATATGGATTTAAGGAAAGGGGATACCTAGTCAGTTGCACAACTGAATGCAGGGCTGATGCCGATACTGATTTCTGGAGGTCAAGGATGGCTGATATTTTAGGCCGATATTCAATATCATTACATTTGAAAATTTGGATGACAAAATATCCCAGAGACAGCCATGTATGGATTAATGCATCAATCGAAATCATAAAAACAATCCAACAACATAACAACATAATGGTAATAATCGTATTTGATTGGTAAATCTCTTGATAAACTGGGTAAATTGAGATGGCATAGGCCTACTCACAATACAGTTAGGCATATTCAATAGGTGCGTGTGCATTAAGGGATTGGGCTTATTGTGGTTGATGAGTGGAGTCTATGGTGCTACAGATGCCAATCTGTTTGCTTTCCATTTGGGACTTATATTAGCTTACTGATCAACATCTGCATAGGAGCATCGCTCCAGCATGTCACACCTGTATGGAAGGTCATCATAGAATAATATCTATTCAACTCAAATGGGTCCAGAGTAACATGATTTGTGATCACGGATGCTTATGAAACAAGTATTTTTTTCTGTGATTGGGAAAACCTTGCTTTTTTCTGCTGTCGGGACTCATCTCTGAACAACTCAGCTGCCAGGGTGAAATTCTTAACAACTCAATTAGCTAGTTCAGCTATCTGTCAAGAAATGGGCGGGTTGTAACTTGATCCTAGTACTACGAGTGAATAGAGCGAGACTGTAACTCCGCTCCCTTTCACATCTCTCTGCATCGCTCATATCACTTGGAGCTGTTTACTGCTACTATGAGAACTAGCTCAATGTTGATGACATGTGCTACCAAGCCATAAATGTGTATAATATCTAACAAGGAGAGCGAGGGTAGGAAAAAATATGAAATGATCATGCACATTGTCTGAATGACTCAAATCTGCCCATAGTTTGAGAAGTGAGAACGCACACACGCATCTACAGATTTCTCGGTCCATAAACTTGCAGGAAGATTCTTAGGTAGCTTTACCTATTGCCAACCTTAATTTAGGCATTTTGAAACACTTCCTTCTTTCCCTATTACGACAGTCATCTAATCCAACGATCAATTGTCAATTTACAGATACAATTGTGGCTGGTCAGATCAGCACACCAGTAAATAGTTCACACCGCAAGTGAGATGGCTTGTTGCCGAAAATGGTGCATGTTCAAAAAAACAACACCAGCTAGCTACATCGGCTATTACACCAGCTAGCTACATCGGCTATTACACCAGCTAGCTACATCGGCTATTACACCAGCTAGCTACATCGGCTATTACATCAGCTAGCTACATTGGCTATTAGCTCCTATCTAATATCTAAGCATCATGTTATGAGTGGCGGCTGGCATAGGAGCAGCTTTGCTATGTAGAGAGAAGGCCCAATAACCAAGACTACACAAGGCCAATAACGTCTGGATATTGTTCTCTAGACAAGACTAGAACATCTACCTCAGCTCATATCAGTTGACTTCCGGGTAACAGTATGCCTGTTGGCGAGATGCTGTTGCTGCATCTCATAAGCGTAAACAAAAGCAGAACTGACAAGAGGTCTTTACCATGTCAGCATGCGTCACCCTCTGCTCCGCTCGGCTCTAGGCATGAACATTATCAGATTTCTGCATGTGTTGGATGTGAAGAACACAACTTTGTTTGGTCAAATGAACTGTCTGACGAACATTGTGTGCGATTGTAGAATGACTGTGGAATACAAGTCCCTTCTGATGTCGCTGCTCAGTGGACAGATTAAATCAAATCTACCATAGAGGTCAAAGGCTTCACAGTGAGCTCACACCCAAACTCCTCAGCTATTAGACGCCAAATACAATGTGGAACTGCAAACGACTGACTGTGAAATACCTTCCAGATATAGGATTATGCTGATATGACAGGCACATTGACAATGTGAGAATAAGCAGAGGCCTTATGAGTATATTTGTCAAGTGATCCTATGGTTGGGATATGGTAAAGAGAAGAGAAGCTAAGAAGAAGAACTGGGAATAATATCTCAGAGCTCGAAATCTACATCTCAGCCGCTCAACAAGACGTGTGTGACTTCATCTTCAGACAGGAAATAAAGAGGAAACGGGATGAGGATTGGAGGAATGCCACCGTCTGTATCCTCCTTGAGGAATGACCACGGTGACGAAGAGGCTGTTGACGGGATTACTCAACATCATGTGTTCAGAATTAGAATGGATCTAAATGGTTCTCAAGGGCACAATACTTTCCATCCAGGCAGGCAGAAAGAGTCTGGAGCATAGCTCAGAGCCCATTCACAATATGTTCCATCCAGGCAGGCAGAAAGAGTCTGGAGCACCGCTGAGAGCCCATTCACAATATGTTCCATCCAGGCAGAAAGAGTCTGGAGCACCGCTGAGAGCCCATTCACAATATGTTCCATCCAGGCAGGCAGAAAGAGTCTGGAGCACAATTGAGAGCCCATTCACAATATGTTCCATCACTCAGGCAGAAAGAGTCTGGAGCATCACTGAGAGTCCATTCACTGTTTTCCCACTTCCTTGGTAACTAACCTGGATCATTGATGAATGAGAACAATCGCCATAGAAACCCAAGTATATGTTGACTACGTCACACTTTGTTATAGGCCTACACTCATACACCCACAATGAATCATACAGAAACTGAGCTGAATACCGGTCTGAGCTGAATGCTGAATACACTCCTTGGCCCTGGTCATTGACATTTCTGCATTCCGCCAAGGCCAGCCATACCTGGAGAAATGGAACTTCCTCAGCGCCTTGAGAACCACAGGGCCAGGGCCGGAGCCCACTGACATCTATAGGGCTAATAAACAAGCCCTTCTCTCAGTCTGACAGCCAGGATGTGTAAGGAGGACAACTTCCAGGGTAGCCATTCACATTCAACATAAGAGGCTCCAGTTGAGCTAATCAGTAGGAGAAAAGGACAACCGGCAACTTGAGAGAGACAGGAGAAAGAGTGTGTTCCCCTTTAGTGGATTAATGAGGGTCGATTGTACATTTGTAGAGACAACAGTAGGGATGGGTACCGAAACCCGGTTTTAAACGGGCCCTGGGGCTAAATTATGAAAGACAGTAGTATCGATAAGCTCCGACGTTATCGGTACCCCATTAGGTATGTATACTAGCAGCCTGGAGCCCACACACAGAGCTAACTATGAGAACATGGGTTCATGGGTTCCATTAACAAAAGGAACCATTAGCCAGCTGATTGTATAGCTGTGGGTGCGTTCAGAAATTCAATCACCCATTTAAAGATTTTGCACAATTTTCATTAAAGTTGCAGCTACAATGAACCAACCCACTCCTCCATCTAATACCGCTGGTCCAAGCCAAAGACCAGCCCAAAGCCCCTTCACGCTGGCAGCTAGTGGGAGGATGACTGAGGAGAGGGTGAATGAGTGCCACCTCGCCGTGACCAAGGTCATAGTGAAAGACATACACCCCTTTGCAACTGTGAAGTCCAAGGGCTTTAGGTAACAGTCTGTCAGTATATATTGAGTTGTATTCATTTTTAGGATATAGTAGTATAAAAGGGTTGTATGTTAGTCCCATCACTCCACAATATAATACACACCAACACAATAATTCAATAATGACAGTTTTCATATGTTGAATTTTCTTTATTTTTTACTGGAGGGAGATGAGCAAGGCACTCAACCCCAAATATACCCCTTCCTCTAGAAGTTACCTCAGTGACACATTCATTCCTACCTGGTATGGTGTAGAAAAGGCCAATGTGATCACTGAGCTGAAGGACGTGCCAAAGCTGGCCATCACATCAGATGGGTGGACCAGCCTCTGTCAGGACCACTATCTCATGGTTACAGTGCAGTACACAAGCCAGGGCAGTGTAAAACAGAAGGTCTTCCACACCAGGACAGTGTACAAATCACAAACTGGCAAAGTAGTGGCAGAGGAGATCTCAGACATTCTGGAAGAGTTTGAGATGGAGTCGAGCAAGATTGTAGCTGTGACTGTTGATAATGCTGGCAATATGGACGTTGCCATCAAGTGACTACACATCCTAAAAATAGGATGCTTTGCACACACATTGTATCTGGCAGCGCATAAAATCTACTAAATGACTTTCATTGATAAATGGGCAGCCAGAATCAGAGCAGTGGTCGTGTGGTTCAAGAGATCCTCGATGTCCAAAACAGTCTAGAAGGAAAAGCAGCAACTCCTTGGTAAGAAGCCAATTCAATCTATTAAAGTATTATTTTGAAATTCCCATATTTAACAATTTAATTCAATATTCAAGTGTGCGGTAATGAAATGTATGTTTTTTTTGTGTTTCAGGCCTTCCTCAACACTCACTCATCCTTGATCTCAAGACCAGATGGAACTCTATCTAATGATGGAGAGATTGATGGAGCAGTATCCAGCCATCCAAGCAGCAGCATTGGACCAACGACTGCAAAAAGCAACCTGGACCGTCTGAAGGTTGAGGACTTCCATAAGGCTGAGGAGTTTGTCCAGCTCATGAGAATCCTCTATACATCCACACTGTATGTGTCGTGTGAAAAGAATGCCCCCTGTGGACAGATCATACCCATCCACCACAAACTGGAAGATCACTTCACTATGAAGCATGAAGATACAACATTTGTGGCAACCATCAAAGAGAGGAGTGGGAGAACCTCTATGAGCGCTAATCAGGATGAGGACATTCAAGCCTTCCTGCATGAGGCCACAGCAATGGACCCCAGATTTAAAGGGAGGCCGAGTGACGCTACATGGGACAGACTGAGGAAGGCAACTGTTTAGGCCAATGTGACAGGAGCAACACCAGGGTTGTCAGGAGAGCCGGAGCAGACAGACACAGAGCACCAGACACAGGAGGAGGAGTCTGAAGGAGAAGGAGAACAAAACGAGGAGTGCCTTGGAGGAGCGCCTTGGAGGAGCTGTTCTCAGAGGAGGACAGGGAGTTGAGGTTGACAATCCAACAGGACACCTCGTCCCTCACCATCAGCGAGCGTGTTGACCTAGAGGTGGAGCTCTACGAAGGCCTCCCATCTCCATGGCTGAAGATCCTGTGATGTGGTGGTGGGAGAAGAGAACTACTCTACCACTTCTCACAAACATTGCAACAAGCTACCTCTGTGCTCAAGCCTCCTCCATCCCAAGCGAGAGGGTATTTTCGACTGCAGGGAACACAATAAGCCAGGAGAAGTCCCGACTTCTGCCAGAGAAGGCAAATATGCCGGAGTGGCAGGTAACCTAGTGTTTAGGGCAACCGAAAGGTTGCAAGATCGAATCTCTGAGCTGACAAGGTAAAACTCTGTTGTTCTGCCCCTGAACAAGGCAGTTAACCCACTGTTCCTAGGCCATCCTTGAAAATAAGAATTTGTTCCTAGGCCGTCCTTGAAAATTAGAATTTCTTCTTCACTGACATGCCTAGTTAAAATAAAGGTAAAATAAAAATGTTGATCTTTCTCCAGAAGAACTGCTAAGAACTGTTAGTCCTTCTGCAGCCTACCTGCATGCCCCACCTGTGTTGTTCTATACCACTGTATTGTCTTCTGCAGCATACCTGCATGCCCCACCTGTGTTGCTCTATACCACTGTATTGTCTTCTGCAGCCTACCTGCATGCCCCACCTGTGTTGTTCTATACCACTGTATTGTCTTCTGCAGCCTACCTGCATGCCCCACCTGTGTTGTTCTATACCACTGTATTGTCTTCTGCAGCCTACCTGCATGCCCCACCTGTGTTGCTCTATACCACTGTATTGTCTTCTGCAGCCTACCTGCATGCCCCACCTGTGTTGTTCTATACCACTGTATTGTCTTCTGCAGCCTACCTGCATGCCCCACCTGTGTTGCTCTATACCACTGTATTGTCTTCTGCAGCCTACCTGCATGCCCCACCTGTGTTGCTCTATACCACTGTATTGTCTTCTGCAGCCTACCTGCATGCCCCACCTGTGTTGCTCTATACCACTGTATTGTCTTCTGCAGTCTACCTGCATGCCCCACCTGTGTTGTTCTATACCACTGTATTGTCTTCTGCAGCCTACCTGCATGCCCCACCTGTGTTGCTCTATACCACTGTATTGTCTTCTGCAGCCTACCTGCATGCCCCACCTGTGTTGCTCTATACCACTGTATTTACTTTTGCAGGAAAATATTGTTTATTTCATTTCTTTTGATCATCACCACAACATTATACCCTATAATAGTGATTTGTTCAAAACATTGCTGTTTTTTTGCTGTAAATAATTGTATATTTATTTGACATTTCAGAAAATAAAGCGATGTTAATTCTGTTCTTAATTTGTTTCATTTTCTTTCTTTTCTTCTTTCTTAAAAAATAACAAAAAGAATCGATAAGAATACCGTAAGTACCAGACTGATAAGCAGTATCGGTAAGAGTAGAAAAACCATTAAAATCTTAACGATACCCATCCCTCGACAAAAGCATTTCACGGACCATTCACACCACTACTAAACGCTTCCACATGCAAAGACAAAGAGACACATTCTCCACCTACCACCTACAGTTAATTCACTGCTATAAATTGAAACCACAGGAACAGCTAGCTATACTCACATTGTTAAAAAAAGGAAAACTCCTGCCTTCTAGATTTACAACCGAGTTCAAATCTGCTGAGCCTGCATCGTTCATCAGGCGAGCCACACATCATGTTGATGAAGCTTAAAAAGCTTGAATGTAAATGTAAATTAACTGAGTGTAGCTTTGCCTTTCCTTCTGACTGATCACAGGCTGTATAGCCCACTGACTGACTGACTGCAAGCTAAGTCTGGGTGTCTGAGACTGGGTCAGCCAGCCCGGTGTAGTGATTAAACAGCATCACATTACCCTGCACTGTGCTGTGCTCTGACATGATCCAGACACTAGATACCTCCTCCCTGACCCCTGACCCCATTTTTCATGCTGCATGGTCAGGTTTTCCTGGTCTGCCCAGCCCAAGCCCCATGGAGCACCACACACTGATCATACAGCAAACACACACAAGGACATGCTCAATAACACATGCATGCATTCACCCTGGGAGCCTTGGCACACTAATCCACTCCCATGGTAGCCTGTGTGTGTGTGTGTATATGTGCTCATGGGAAGTGTGGGGGGGTGTAGAGGAAATGTTGATAACTGTCATATGCAGACCAGAGTAGAGCCACCCACACATACAACTGTTATTTTTATCATAACCTCGGACATAATGATAATAATCTAATCTGCAACCTATTTCCCTCAAATAGAGTTTAGTGTTCAGACTAGATACCTCACAGCCTAAGACAAATTATTACATAGGAAATGTCAATCAAAGACATGTCTCTCTTTGTGATATACAGCGGGAGACCTGTAAAATATACACGGTATAGAGTGTGGGAATGGATTTCAAAACTTTGACCAATTACATAATCAAGTTGACTGTGTCAATACAGCAGCATGGCCACATAATGGTATGTAGTACACAGTGGCAGCTCAGTGTCATGCGTGTGTACTGTAATCCCTCCCACAACAATAGCACACAGAAACTGTTGGTTGTTATTAAAATGCCTCAATCAGCACTCAAACATGCTATGTCCCCTGAACTCGAGGGATGATGCAGAAACCTTCACGACCTGATGGACAATAGCCTAATCAGCAGTCTTTTGCTTTTCCATTCCGTAAACTGTGTGAAAATGACAGGCGCCTTGAACCAACTGAATATGGGTTAGATGGCCCTTTGCCAAAAATATTTTCCCAATTAAGCCTGAGAAACATTCCCAGACAACGTAAATTATTAAAACCTGAAACAGAATATGGTCATGTGAGTGTATCGCCATGGCATCCCCTCCGTTCCTCCCCACCTCCAGACAGGATCTGGAAATGGGCCAGGTGGAGCACTGGGACTGTAGTGGGGGCTGATTGTCCAGATTCTTAATTGTCTCAAGTAATTTATGGACATGGGTAGGATTGTCAGTCTTCCGAATAGACAGAGGAGACTCACCATAACTAGAACCATGTGTTGAATTGGGATTTTGAGGTATGGAACTGCCATGCTAATGTACAGGTTTCCCATCAGTGCCAACAAAGTAGGCATATGTGCTCAGGATGTATAAAGCAAAGAGAAGTGTAAAAATAGTATAGTTTTGCTAAAAGAGAATTAGATTTCTCTTTTTGTGATTTTTTTCTCTCTTTGGACAAACTTTTGAAATCAGTCAGATCCCAGAGTAACACTCCATCTCTGTGGCTCTGAGCATCCCTACAAGCCTGCAAGACACACTGGGTTCCGGTGACACTGGCTTAGTGTCAAACTATATGGCCAGGCCGAGTCAAGTTGACCATGAATGGTTCCCACTGGCCAGAGCTGCTGTTTGTCTGCTGATATTGCAGATGTAATCACAGGCAGGGTAGAGTAAAAAATAACAATAATATATACACATTTACAACTGCAGCAATGATACATGTCCATTCGTGGGTGGGGACAACAGGGTCATACATTTTATGAGGATGTACATCTGACAGAACTAAAACTTTAAATGGGATTCTGAAAAGTTGTAAATGAATCAGGACATAATTATTGGATAACCTGTGTGTGTCTCATCCACTTTAATACATCACGTCATATGGATGAATGAAGAGCTATAGACGCTGCTGCTTCTGTGTCATCTCTTACCTTGTCTGACTGTTTTCAATCTGACGGGACCCTTGCAATTATTTATCACTGTCTGTACATCATACAGAGGCAATCCAGAGATCGATAGGTTCTCTACTTCCAATATCAACTCCCCCTCCGTTAATTTTCCATTTTTGTAAATAACGATATCCTCGTTAACTTGTCCGATGAAGGCGAACTCTCCGTTCTCTGCACCGCCCAGCAATGGTACATTCAAGTCACCCGGAGCGTCTTTGAGAACCGCGCACTCGTTAACTTTGGTGGTCCAGTGATTCTTCTTTTGGATCACTTTGGCCATGGTGAATATGCCAAAACAAACAGGTGGTCTTGCCGACTAATAATAACAATATAGACAACAAAACGAGTCTCAGAATGTAATATCAAAATCAGACGCAGCAAACTTTCTTTTTCTTTCCCTGAAGCATGAGTGCTGCTGTCAAAAACTGCTCATTGTTCACACAAACAAAATCAAGCCATTCTCGTCTGACGAACCACTTCTATTGACGTCTTGAGCAGCTGGTCTTAATTTACAGGTATTGTTTTTCTCATCTTGTTAACATCTTTGCCGAGTAAACGCTGCCACAAACGTATAGTCTCCACTTGTCAAATCCTTTCTCAGTTCCTTTTTTATGAAACCACTTTAAATATTTCCCGTTCAAGATCAAAGCGATGAAGGCTTTACTTTGAATAATAGGTGATTTGGTTGGTGGCACCACAATGGCTCCTTTAAAACAGGTACAACGTTGTCGTGTGTTTTGTTACATTTCGTCCCACTGCGTGCAGTAGCGATCGGGATGTGCTGATAGTAAAATGAGCGCATGCGTCCTGTTTCCCTCCGGAGTCCAGAGGGAAAGCCTAATGGCTTCACCTATTACAAGGTCCTAATGCTCCTCACCAAAAAAAACTAAATTTAAAACATATATTGTGGATGCATTTTAGGATATGCAGTATTTTAAGTAGAACAATTTGGCCAAGTAATGTATAATTTATGCATTTTTAAATGTATTTTTGATGCGTGACATATAATAAATACATGTATTTATTTTTAATATGTACATTTGTATAGAAATACATTATTTGGACAATTCTTTATATACTGAACAAAACTGTAAACGCAACATGCAACAATTTCAAAGATTTTACTAAGTTACAGTTCAAATAAGGAAATCAGTCAATTGAAATATATTTATTAGGCCCTAATCTATGGATTTCACATGACTGGGCAGGGGTGCAGCCATGGGTGGTCCGTTGAGGCCCACCCATTTGGCCGCCAGGGCCAACCAATCAGAATTATTTTTTCCCCACAAAAGGGCTTAATTGCAGACATAAATACGCCTCAGCAAGCCTCCCCCACCGACTCATATGAAGAAGTCGAAGAAGTCCTGAGCTGGCGTGGTTACACGTGGCCTGTGGTTGTGAGGCCTGTTGGATGTACTGACAAATTCTTTAAAACGACGTTGGAGGCGGCTTATGGTGAAGAAATTAACATTCAATTATTTGGAACATTCCTGCAGTCAGACATACCAATTGCATGCTCCCTCAAAACTTGAGACATCTGTGGCATTGTGTTGTGTGACAAAACTGCACATTTTAGAGTGGCCTTTTATTGTCCCCAGCACAAGTTAATGATCCTGTGTAATGATCATGCTGTTTAATCAGCTTCCTGTTAGGTGGATGGATTGTCTTGGCAAAGGAGAAATGCTCACTAACAGGAATGTAAATAACTTTGTCTACAAAATTTGAGAGAAATAAGCTTTTTGTGCATTTGGAAAATTTTGGGGATTTTTAATTTCAGCTCATAAAACATGGGACCAATACTTGACATGTCGGTTTCTATTTTTGCTCAGTGTATGCTCGGAAAGTATTCAGACCCCTTCACTTTTTTCCACATGTTTTACTTTACAGCTTTTATGTTACATTCTTTCTGCATCAATCTATACACAATACCCCATAATGACAAAGAAAAAACAGGCTTTTAGAAATGTTATCAAATGTATATAAAGTATAAAACAGAAATACCTAATTTACATAAGTATTCAGACACCTTTCTACGAGACTCGACATTAGCTTAGGTGGATCCTGTTTCGATTGGTCATCCTTGAGATGTTTCTACAACTTGATTGGAGTCCACCTGTGGTAAATTACATTCATTGGACATGATTCGGAAAGGCAGTGCATGTCAGAGCAAAAACCAAGCCATGAGGTTGAAGGAATGGTCCATAGAGCTCTGACACAGGATTGAGTTGAGGCACAGATCTGGGGAAGGGTACCAAAACATTTCTGCAGCATTGAAGGTCCCCAAGAACACAGTGGCCTCCATCATTCTTAAATGGAAATAGTTTGGAACCATCAAGACTTCCTAGAGCTGGCCGCCCCAGCCAAACTGAGCAATCGGGGTGAAGGGCCTTGGTCAGGGAGCTTACCAAGAACCCGATGGTCACTCTGACAGAGTCCAGAGTTCCTCTGTGGAGATGGGAGAACCTTCCAGAAGGACAACCATCTCTGCAGCACTCCACCAATTAGGCCTTTATGGTAGAGTGGCCAGACGGAAGCAACTCGTCAGTAAAAGGCACAAGACAGCCCACTTGGAGTTTGCCAAAAGGCACCTAAAGGACTCTGAGAATGAGAAACATATTATATTGTCTGATGTAACCAAGTTTGAACTATTTGGCCTGAATTCCAAGCGTCACGTCTGGAGGAAACATGGCAGGGTCGAGGGAAAGATGAACGGAGCAAAGTACAGAAAGATCCTTGATGAAAACCTGCTCCAGAGTGCTCAAGACCTCAGACTGGGGCGAAGGTTCACCTTCCAACAGGACAATGACCCGAAGCACACAGCAAAGGCAATGTAGGAGTGGCTTCAGGAAACGTCTCTGAATGTCCCTGAGTGGCCTAGCCAGAGCCCGGACTTGAACCGGATCGAACATCTCTGCAGAGACCTGAAAATAGCTGTGTAGCGACACTCCCCATCCAGCCTGACAGAGCTTGAGAGGATCTGCAGAGAAGAATGGGAGAAACTCTCCATATACAGGTGTGCCACGTTTGTAGTGTCATACCCAAGAAAACTCAAGTCTGTAATTGCTGCCAAAGTTGCTTCAACAAAGTACGGAGTAAAGGGTCTGAATACTTATGTAAATGTAATGTTTAATTTTTGCATTAAAAAAAAACAATTTGCTTGAAACCTGATTTTACTTTGTCATTAACCTGTTTGGGATAGGGGGCGGTATTTTCACGTCCAGATGAAAAGTGTGCTCAAAGTAAACTGCCTATTCTCAGGCCCAGAAGCTAGGATATGCATATACTTGGTAGATTTGGATAGAAAACACTCTTAAGTTTCTAAAACTGTTAAAATGATGTCTGAGTATAACAGAACTTATTTGGCAGTCGAAACCCCAAGGACAAACCATCCAGGATGTTTTTGTTGTTGCTCTACTTTCATTTTATCCGCTATTGAATAGAGTTTATTCCATTTTAAATTTGATAGATTATTTACGTTTTAAAATAGCTCAATTTGGATTAGGAAAGTTGTTTGAAATGTTTGGACCAAGATTTCAGGTTTCTTATTAGATAATGTGTAGTCATGTTGGGCGAGTTGGAACCGGTGTTTTTCTGAATCAAACATGCCAAATAAATGGACACTTTGGGGATATAACGATGGAATTAACCGAACAAAAAGACCATTTGTGATGTTTATGGGACATATTGGAGTGCCAACAGAAAAGGTAAGGCATGAATTATATCGTTATTTCTGAGTTTTGTGTCGCGCCTGGAGGGTTGAAATATGATTGTCATGTGTTTGTTTGATGGGGTGCTGTCCTCAGATAATTGCATTTGCTTTCGCCGTAAAGCCTTTTTGAAATCTGACATGGTGGCTGGATTAACAAGAAGTTAAGATGTATTTTGGTGTATTGCACTTGTGATTGTATGAAAGTTAAATATTTCTAATAATTTATTTAAAATTTTGCGCTCTGCAATTTCACCGGATGTTGTCGAAACGTTCCGCTAGCAGAACCCCTAGCAGTAAATGTAGGTGTATTATTTGTAGATTGATGAGGGGGGTGACAATTTAATCCATTTTAGAATAAGGCTGTAATGTAACAAAATGTGCAAAAAGTCAAGGGTTCTGAATACTTTCCGAATGCACTCTAGCCTACTACAATACCCACCCCATCCTACTAACTAGCCCAGATAGGGCTATTATTCCTTATACGTTGTTTCTGTCCAACTGGAATCTTTGCAGCCAGCTATACACTCGTGTCCGGCTCATACATAAAACATCCTCCATTCAGGCTGCAAGGGCGTCGATATTCTCCTTAACTAGCCTTAAGCTAGGCTTAGAATATCTTATACTTTTTGTTGTATGAGATAATATCAGTCAGTTAACATGACCTTTATGAATTATGAAGCTTTTGTGTGCTTGTTTTGATTACATAAATGGTTAAAAATCTTCTAAGCAGGTGTTTACAACAGACCTTATTTTCAGCATTTATCCAACCCCACCCCCCAAAAAACATTTTTATTCCCCATAGGCTTTGGCCCCAACGAGCATGGCGGAGTTAGTGCCTTACATTAATTGGTCTATTGACCAATCACATCAGATCTTTTCACGTCAGCTCTTTTTCAGAGCTGATCTGATTGGTCAAAATACCAATTAGTGAAATAAAGATCAGAATTGGGCAGCCTGTGTGAACGCAGCCTTTTACTGGTTTGGAATGGAATGCAGATCACTTGGCCAGGTGAAATGAATGTGTTCTTCTCTTTGGAGTCCAGTAATTCAGGTTTTTCCTGTGGTACATTCTTCCATCTCTCACTGGAACTTCCCCTCAAACCAATGGACAGACATACACACCCCTCTGTGCCCTACTAATATGGAGTCCTGGTATGTGTATTCTTTCATTTGAGTCGAACACAAAACATGTTTAAAATAGTGTTCACCATTATAGGACCTACAACTATACAATTTTACAATAGGCTATATTAAACATAATTGTGATAACTGTCAACGTCATCAGTTTTATCATCAGCACACCATCATCATCATCATGAGATAGACAGTGAAAGAGAGACACAGAGAGAGAGAGAGAGAGAGAGAGGGGCATTAGACAGCTGGGCTGAGGCGTAGGAACAGGAAATGTTGTTTGATGGAATCAGATGGGCTGTGCCTCTCACCTAGGGAAAAGCAGATGAGCTTTTCCAAACCTAAAAATAACATTCAAAGTACTCTCTATCCCACGGGAGGGAAGCCATTGGCCTGGATGGGACGGGAAACGGAGTGAGTGCTTTTAAGCCTAAACTGTGTAGCTTCTTCTCAGATCAGTTAATCAGACACAGGAACAGTTTATCAAGCCCAGGGCTATAGATTTAAACCATACATTCCCACTCTGGATGTATGTAAATAGTGTTAACCATAGTGTCAACCAGATGTTGTCAGATGCAGCATCGCTTAATTTACCTCTAGTAAGATAGTACAGCCTACAATACATTCAGAGTGGTGATCACATAGAGGTAAGCAGAATAATAATAAGCATCCCATTATACATTGTAACGTTTGTGTAAGTGTCCCATTACACATTGTCCTCGCTGCCTCTCCTTGGACCCCTGATCTGGTGAAGCTGGATAGGTGAGAGTCATCATTATATGCTGTAAGTGATATTGTTATCACTTATCTAGTGCTTGTCAGTTCCAGGGTCATTAGGGAGAGGACAGGAGGAGAGAGGGAACCATTTAAAAGAGTGACTTGGTGTGCCAGTGCTAGTCAGATGTACTTTGACCTTCATTGGGGGTCGAGCAGAGCCAGTGCCAGCTTCCTGTCACACTGTGTCAGCCAAATCAGACAGACGGGTACAGCCAGGCCATTCTCCCATGGCCACTAGTTTTTCTGTCTCCTCTATATGTCTCTGACTCTTATCTTTCTCTCTCTTTCTCTATCGCTCTTTCACTCCTTCTCTCTCTCTCTCTCACTGTCATGCCCTGACCTTAGAGAGCCTTTTTATATCTCTATTTGGTTTGGTCAGGGTGTGATTTGGGTGGGCATTCTGTTCTGTTTTCTATGTTTTTGTATTTCTATGTTTTGGCCGGGTATGGTTCTCAATCAGGGACAGCTGTCTACCGTTGACTGATTGGGAATTATACTTAGGCAGCCTTTTTCCCTTCTGTCATTGTGGGAAGTTAACTTTGTTAGAGGCATCATAGCCCTGTTAAGCTTCACGGACATTTTGTATTGTTTTTGTTGGCGACATTCTAATAAAGAGGAATCACCGTGGTCCTCTTCTTACGACGTCCGTGACACTCACACTCTCTTTCTCGGCAATATGTCTGCCATTTGGTCTAAGATAATAAGTTGTTTTTCCTGACAATGAAAAATGTATCAGTTTATGTTCATACATGGACACAATGCTATATGGCATCAAAGATCTACATAAGCTGCACATATACAGTGCATTCGAGAAGCATTCAGACCCCTTGACCTTTTCCACATTTTGTTATGTAACAGCCTTATTCTAAAAATAAAAAACAGAAATGCCTTATTTATAGTGGTGATAAAAGCACCCAACTATCGTACTGTACTTGAGTAAAAGTAAAGATACCTTAATAGAAAATGACTCAAGTAAAAGTCACCCAGTAAAATTCTACTTGAGTAAAAGTATAAAAGCATTTGGTTTAAAATATAGTTAATTAAGTATCAAAAGTTCAAGTATAAATAATTTCAAATTCCTTATATTAAGCAAACCAGATGGCACCATTTGCTTTGTTTTATATACGGAAAGCCACATGCATACTCCAACATTAAGACATAATTTACAAGCGAAGCATGTGTGTTCAGTGAGTCAGTAGGGATGACCAGGGATTTCCGGTTGATAAATGTGTGAATTTGACTATTTTCCTGTCCTGCTAAGCATTTGAAATGTAACGAGTACATTTGGGTGTCAAGCAAAATGTATGGAGTAAAAAGTACAATATTTTGCAGTCAAAAAAGTAAAGTACAGTTACCCCAAAAAACGACTTAAGTAATACTTTAAAGTATTTTTACTTAAGTACGTTGAACCACTGTACATAAGTATTCAGACCATTTGCTATGAGACTCAAAATTGAGCTCAGGTGCATCCTGTTTCCATCGATCATGCTTAAGATCTGTATACAAGTTGATTGGAGTCCACCTGTGGTGAATTCAATTGAATGGACATGATTTGGAAAGGCACATGCTTGTCTATATAAGGTCCCACAGTTGACAGTGCATGTCAGAGCAAAAACCAAGCCATGAGGTTGAAGGAGTTGCCCATAGAGCTTCAAGACAGGATTGTGTCGAGGCACAGATCTTGGGAAGGGTACTAACACATTCTTCAGCATTGAAGGTCCCCAAGAACACAGTGGCCTCCATCATTCTTAAATGGAAGAAGTTTAGAACACCCAAGACTCTTCCTAGAGCTGGCCAAATTGAACAATCGGTGGAGAAGAGCCTTGGTCAGGGAGAGAGCAAGAACCTGATGGTCACTCTGACAGAGCTCCAGAGATCCTCTGTGGAGATGGGAGAACCTTCCAGAAGGACAACCATCTCTGCAGCACTCCACCAATCAGGCCTTTATGGTAGAGTGGCCAGACGGAAGCCACTCGTCAGTAAAAGGCACATGACATGCAGTTTGCCAAAAGGCATCTAAAAGGACTCGGACCATGAGAAACAAGATTCTCTGGTCCGATGAAACCAAGATTGAACTCTTTGGCCTGTAATGCCAAGTGTCACATCTGGAGGAAACCTGGCACCATCCCTACGGTGAAGCATGGTGGTGGCAGCATCATGCTGTGGGGATGTTTTGCTGTGGCAGGGACTGGGAGACTAGTCAGGATGGAGGGAATGATGAACGGAGCAAAGTACTAAGAGTTCCTTGATGAAAACCTGCTCCGGAGCGCTCAGGACATCAGACTGGAGCGAAGGTTCACCTTCCAACAGGACATTGACCCTAAGCACACAGCCAAGACAATGCAGGAGTGGCTTCAGGAAAAGTCTCTGAATGTCCTTGAGTGGCCAAGCCAGAGCCCGGACTTGAACCCGATCGAACATCTCTAGAGAGACAATGAAAATAGTTGTGCAGCAACACTCCCTATCCAACCTGACAGAGCATGAGAGGATCGGCAGAGTAGAATGGGAGAAACTCTGTTTTTGTTTGATGAGGAAAAAACACGATTTAGTCCATTTTAGAATAAGGCTGTCACAACAAAATGTGGAAAAAGTAAAAGGGTCAAAACACTTTCTGAATGCATACATGTTTACATGTTGTTTCTGTTCTGGAGGGGTCTAATCATATAAATGTCAGGACCCCATCCTGAGACACGTATCAAATCAATGGTCTTTTATATCTCATCATATCCAAGGCACCACTTGCATTTATGATTCAGTGATGCCAGTGGAAGCCTGTTTGTTTGACCATTTGCACTGGTTTCCATACACTGCTGTTAATGCTGAGTGGCTTCGTAGACAAATGACCACCGGTCACCATGGTGACTAATCGTCAGGTCAATCCAAAACACTTTATGCTTCAATTGTGACAATTGACTTTTTTGAGTGCTTGAGATGTCTGTATTGGCAAGAATCCACAATCAATAGCAAGTGGATTTCGATATTCACTGTAGACGGTAACAGCCCCATCCATCATTAAGACATCATACTCAGTAAATTAAATCACCACCAGCTCATCTTCAAAGTGCCCAGTGGGGACAACTATCATTGCAGCACAGTTTTAGTGAGTTATTAACAGCATACAGTAGGTCTTTATATAGGTGTAAACAGTAGTGGAGGTGCATTGTTCCTCCATCTCTCTCTCAGTCCACACCCTTCTGTACATACCTGAATGGACTGTTAAATTGGCTGGCTGGGCCTGGGAGGAGGGAAAGAGAGGGAGAGAGAAAAAGTAGGAGAAAAAGTAATTGAATTAAGGGTGGAAAGGTACTAAATTTGCCATTCCTGTCACAGCCCTCACCTCTCCATAGCATGCGAGAGAAGAAGACTGTATGATGTTGGCCCTCACTGGATCTATCATAAAGAGAACATGTCTCTTTCTCAGTAATATCAGGTTTTATACATTCATACAGGTTACATGCATACAGGTTTCATGCATACATGTTTCATACATTCATACAGGTTTCATGCCCAGCTTATAACAGTATTCAAGTGGTACAAACTGGTCACCAAACAATCTGTTAAAGATCATGCACAGTAGGCTACAGAACACAATGGCTGTTTCATTCAAGTTTGTAGCTATAAAGAGTAACAAATGCATTTCTTTGGAGTGCTCTATAGTTATCTGTAGAATGACTGGGGAATGGTTACAGTAGTATAGTTGTAACGGTTTTCTTTAGGTGAAGTAGAGGCGGACCAAAATGCAGTGTGGTTGTTATTCATTGTACTTTAATAAAGAAACTGTACACAAATAAACTAACAAAACAACAAACGTGCAAAAACATAAAACAGTCCTATCTGGTGCAAAACACAGAGACAGGAACAATCACCCACAAACACACAGTGAAACCCAGGCTACCTAAATATGGTTCCCAATCAGAGACAATGACTAACACCTGCCTCTGATTGAGAACCATATCAGGCCAGACATAGAAATAGACAAACAAGACATCCAACATAGAATGCCCCTTCAGATCACCAACCAAAACATAGAAACATACAAAGCAAACTATGGTCAGGGTGTGACAATATTGGAATCACATAGGAGACTTTATGAAGGCTATAGTGCACTGCGAAGGGATGACCTCCTAATAACAACAGTGTTATATATGTGTGATATGCCACTACAGCAGAGAGATGGGTCTGAAAAACACAATCTTTAAATCTGTAAAATATTTAAAACCACAATCTTTAAAATCATGAGCACATTTTTCCCTCTGTGGCCTGATTGTCTGTTATTCTGTATAATAGTGTCACTATACCCATTAACCCCCTGTATTGTATCACACTCCCAACAAGTCTGCCAGATATTCACTGACCTACTGTAACCAACATGTGTCTGTGTTAAACACTCTGTAAAAGAGGGTTCTGTAAAAGAGGAGGTCAATTTTATGCTTCAATGTCTTTTTAATCTTATTTTCCTCTCTGGCCCGATAAAGACTTATTCGTCATAATATCCACAGAAAGAGAGAGAGTGAGAGGAAGGGAGGGGGAGCGAAATCCCAATTTTTATGTAAAGCAGAGCAGCAAAGCCCAGTGTTACCCTGTCAGATTACAGATGAGTGGTTCTCACAAAAAGGCCATCAGATTATCTGACACTATTTAGGATTGCTGTCATACCACCGGCAATGAGAGGCTATGTCATTGGGGGCTTGTAAAATCATATCTTTTCTTACCAATACCATTCTGCAGTTCAGTATGTAGGTTATGTTTTGGTCTGAATTGTATCAAGCAATATCCAGAGCAACAGAGTGATGAGCACTCTCACGAAGTTAAAGGTCTAGATTTGAAATACAGAAAAATAAACGCTGTACACAGGATATTGAACCATCTCAAATCATGTCAGCACTAAATTCTGGCTCATCTCCAAAGCAATATATTCCTTCTCTAGAATTACAGATTCTGCGAATGCTTGATGTGATTTGGTGATAAGGTTGAACCACCGGTTATGTAGAGCCTCTCTCTCTTGGCACATGGGTCATTTAGCTGGTAAATGCCCTCAGAGAACTTCCCATTTCCACAAAAGCATTGTCAAACTCTATACAGTATCTTAATGTAATAGTGAGATATTTTATATAAAAACGCACATTAAAAAGGACATTTTTGGACTTAATGATAAATTAATGAAACAGAATATACCAATTGATTCTTGAAGAATATAACTTATAAATGCCTCATGAACTTAGTTCAACTGTCGTACCCCATCAGAACCCAAAACATAAGCTTGATTTACTCTGTTTGTGTAAACAAAGAAAATGTGAACAAACACTATATAACCTCTGTCACGCCTTGGTCATAGTGTTGTGTGTTTCGTTATATATTTGGTCAGGCCAGGGTGTGACATGGGTTTATTTTGTGGTATTTCGTATTGGGTTTTTGTAGTATTGGGATTGCGGCTGAGTAGGGGTGTTGCATAGGCTTGGCTGCCTGAGGCGGTTCTCAATCAGTCAGGTGATTCTCGTTGTCTCTGATTGGGAACCGTATTTAGGTAGCCGGGGTTTCACTGTGTATTTCGTGGGTGATTGTTCCTGTCTCTGTGTAGTTTCACCAGATAGGCTCGGTCACTTTGGTTTTTCTTTTTACTTGTTTTGGAAGAGAAGAGAACGAGCGCCATTCTCCTTGTGGAGATGGTGCTAAATACATCAACACGGTCGGTCCCTGGGATTGGGCTGGTCAACACGATTCGGTTTGCTTGGAAGGAAAAGGAGTTGGAGCCTTTAGGACGGGAATCTTTTGGAAGGATAATATTGATGGGGATTCTAAAGCTGACGGTGAAGGACGTGTTTTGTTTCCAAGGCAACTCGTTGGAGGGGGCATACGACATGGCACTATATACAGAGGAAAAACACAATGATATCCTGAGAAGGGCAAGAGCAGTGGGAGGTGAGAGGCCGATGTGCCACTACGAAATAACAAGCCTGGCGAAGAATAACTTTAGGGTTGTAACTGTCAACATTTACAACCCTTACGTTAAGGACGAAGAGGTGAGGGCTTTTCTGGGGAGATACATGGATAACGTCTCCTCAGCAAGGCACCTCAAAGACTCCCTTGGGTTTTGGAATGGGAGGAGAGGCCCTCCTCAGAGAGGACCCAAAGGGACATGGTGGCTACCTCCATCCTCCTGCTATGTTCTCCCTAGGGGCTGACAGGGGGACGTTGTTTTATGCACGTCAGCCCCCATTTTGCAGGCGCTGTATGGCCTACGGTCACATATTCGCCTTGTGCAGTACAAGAAAATGCAGATTTTGTGCATCTGAGGATCACGAGGCGAGGGATTGTGACAAGCCTAAGACGTGCCATGGGTGTGGCTCGTCAGCACACCTGTGGCGGGGGTGCCCGGCCCGTCAGAGGTTGCGGCTGGGGGGGAGCAGGAGCGGGGGATGGGGGAAGAAGAGGAGGGGAAGGAAGCACGCCTCATGACCAGAGTACAGGTCCAGAGGGGAAGGCCACAAGGAAGGAGGAGGAGCAAGAAGCGGCAGATGGAAGAGAGAAGGAAAGGAAGACACGGGAGTAGGAGAACCAGGAAAAGCGGCGGAAGAAGGCAACCGAGTGGAGGAGCATGAGAGAGAAAAAAGCGAGGGAGGAGTGTTGGAGAAGGAGACGGTGGAAGAGCAAGTGGACTGGGGGGAAAGTGCCCTGGTGGAAGATATGAGGGGTATGGTGGAGGAGCTGGCGGGGGGGGGTATCTCTCCACTGCCGCCATCACCAAAGAAGAGTATGAAGAGGAGGGTGCGATTGGCCGACAGTGAGGGGGAGGGGATGGCCAAGAGAGTGATGGGGGCGGGAGAAACCTCTGGGTTGCTGCTGGTTTCCCCAGGCCCTCAACTTCTGTTGGGTGGGGACACACCTAACAAGACTCAGGACTGGGTACAGGAGGAGGTGGGGAGTTTTTTGTTTGGGGACTCAGCCTCCCCAATTTTTTTCCAAACCAGCTGCAACACTGGGGAGGGGGAGGGCACCCCGGGGCCAAACACTATTCCTGCATCCTGGGATGGTGTGATGGAGGAAGCTGGGGGGATGTCGGGATTACGGATGGTGTTCTCACCGGTAGATATGGAGCAGGGGAGCATCGGGTGAGTCTCCTGGTTTTTTTTTTTTCTGTCTGGGTTTAGAATTTGAGTGTATTACATGTTTTTATTTTTTCATGGAGTCTAATTTTACTTTTGTTAGTTTAAATGTAAGGGGTTTAAGGGATTTTGTTAAGAGGAGGACGGTTTTTAGTTATTTGGAGTGTGTGGGGTTTGATTTTTGTTTTTTACAGGAGGTTCACCTGAGGGATGGAGGGGATGTTAGTAGGTTTAAGAGGGAGTGGGAC
This sequence comes from Oncorhynchus keta, assembly GCF_023373465.1. NCBI lineage: Eukaryota > Metazoa > Chordata > Actinopteri > Salmoniformes > Salmonidae > Oncorhynchus > Oncorhynchus keta. The sequence continues at coordinate 25,181,124 of NC_068430.1, read as the reverse complement.
AAGGCGGAGTCGGTTTGGGGTGTTGGGGGGGTGCACTCATCGGGGGTAGGGATTTTGTGTGGGCACAGGGAGGTAAAAGTGGAGGATTCCTTTGTGGTAATGCAGGGGAGGGTTATAGGGGTGGATGTCACGATAAGGGAATGTCAATTTAGATTAGTGGTGGTGTATGGGCCACAGGTGGTGGCAGACAGAAGGGAGATGGTGGACTGTCTGACGCCCCTGTGTGTCACAAATAGGAAATTAGTGATAGGGGGGGATTTTAATACAGATTTAGGAAGAGGGGGGGATAGCAGTGCAGGCGCCATTGCCAGGCTAATGGCTTGCCATGGTCTGGTAGATGGTGGTCTGCACACTACTCCGAAAATGGACGGTCCTACATGGCGCAACTCCAGGGGGGTTGAGGGGAGGCTCGATTATATTTTTGTACCCAGGTCTTTGGGTAAGTTGTCTGGGCGGCTGTTGCCTGTTTTCTTTTCGGATCACGACGGGGTGCTCCTGCAGGTGGGGTCGCCAGTCTGCCTCTTTGGTAGGGGGTACTGAAAGCTAGATCGGGATGTGCTGGAGGAGCAGGCTTTTGTTGACGGGTTTTATGGTTTCTTTTGGAGGTTTGAGGGCCTCCGGTCCATGTGCGAGGGGGTGTTAGAGTGGTGGGAATTAGTTAAGGTGAGGATTAGGGCTTTTATAATAGGGTATTGCAAGAGGAAAAAAAGGGAGGAGAGGAGGGAGGTGGATCGTATCCAAAGGTTAATTGAACTCGAATACGAGGCAGGCAAACTCGGCGGGTCGTTTGACTGGGAGAGATCCGCAACCCTAAAGGCGCAGCTCAGGGAGTTGCAGGAGCGGAAGGCTCGAGCTTTCCTGGAGCGTGCGCATAGTGGCTTTCTAGAACATAATGAGACTTGTTCTGCTATGTTCTTTAAGTTGGTTAGGGCAAGACAGAGTAGGAAGGTAATGCATGGTGTTAGGGAAGAAAATGGTAGTATAGTTAGAGAACCAGAGGATATGGTCAGGGTGACAACTGATCATTTCCAAGGTTTATTTAAGGAAAGGGAAATAGATGTAGAGCAGGGAAATGTGTTTTTAGAACACTTGTCCAGGCGGTTGCCGGAGGACATTAGAGAAGTGATGGAGGCCCAGATCTCACTAGAAGAGGTTGAGAGCGCTCTTAGGAGGATGGGAAAAGGGAAGGTGCCTGGGATGGATGGGCTGCCGGCTGAGTTTTATCTCAAGTTTTGGGGTATACTTGGACCAGTGGTCCTCGAAGTCTTGAAGGCCATCCTTGAGACGGGGGTCCCGGGGGGATCAATGGCTGTTGGTGTGCTGTCACTTTTATATAAGAAGGAGGAAGTAACAGACCTTGGCAACTGGCGGCCGTTGACCATGCTGTGTGTAGTTTACAAGCTACTTGCAAAGGTTTTAGCAGACCGGTTGCGCACAGCCCTTCCCTACGTCGTTCATGAGGATCAGACGTGCGGGGTAGAGGGCCGCTCTACTATTAGATGGAACCGACAGTTAATCAGGGACTCCATCGCTTGGGTTGAAGATAGAGGACTGCCTTTAATGGTAGCAGCGCTAGATCAGGCGAAAGCCTTCGATCGCGTGAATAGATCCTTTTTATTCAGAGTGTTAGGTCGATTAGGATTTGGGGAGAAGTTTATAGGATGGATTCGTACATTATATGTCGGAGCGGGGTGCCGAGTTAGTGTAAATAGTCACTTGGGTGACGTTTTTGACCTCTCGTCTGGGGTCTGGCAGGGGTGCCCACTCTCAGCTCTCCTCTTCGTTCTGTACATGGAGCCTCTGGGGGCTGCCATTAGGGCAGACACAGGGGTGGAAGGTTTGCTGATCCCTGGAAGTGGTGGGCTGCATGTTAAGATGACGCAGTACGCCGACGACACTTCCTTGCTGTTGTGCAAGGACTCGTGCCTGACAAGATCCCTTGCCATCTTTGGGGATTTCACCCGAGCGTCGGGAGCAGTTCTCAACCATGCAAAGTCTTCCGTCAAGTTTTTCGGAAGATGGCGCGGTAGAATGGATGTGCCTGGGGGTTTATCTCTCTGTGAGGGGGCCCTGGGGATTCTTGGGGTCCATTTTGAGACCTCCGGCTCAGCGACGCTAAACTGGAACATGCGTATCGCAGTGGTACAGAGGAAGCTAGCAATGTGGAAAGCTAGGTATTTGTCTTTTATGGGCAAAGTCATGGTCCTAAAGGTGGATGTGTTGCCGTCTCTTTTGTATTTGGCATACATCTACCCATTGCCGGCTTGTCTGACGAGGCCTCTAGTGAGGCTTGTGTTTCAGTTTATGTGGAGTGGCAGGTGCGAGTGGGTCGCCAGGGCACGCATGATCTGTCCCATCGGGGAGGGAGGTAGGGGGGTACCACATTTCCCCCTCAAGCTGGACACAATTTTTCTTTCTTTCTTGTTAACAGAGCTTGCTCAGCCAGTGATACACCCGTCCGGTTACCTCCTGCGGGTGTTTTTCTCGTATCAGGCGAGAAGCATAATGGTGTGGTCTAACACGGGTCCTCGGGCGGAACAGCTGCCGTGGCACTTTGGTCATGCGGCCAAGTGGCTGCGTGCGCACCCTGAGGTTGAAGTTGCCCGAGTAGGTTTAGATCATAGGCACCTGTAGGAGGAGGTCAGAAAGGCAGGGAGTCCGGCGCCTGTAGTGGGCATCTCGGAAGTGGTCTGGGAGGGAGTGCAGGCGCGGGGTCTGGACAACAGGCTCAAGGACCTGAATTGGTTGAGCCTTCATAAGTGTTTGCCGGTACGTTCCATCTTGTACCGGTATAGTTTGGTGCAATCCCCCACCTGTCCAAGATCCTCTTGTGGCAGGGAGGAGACTGTGCGCCATGTCTTTTGGGACTGTGCCTTTGCCGGAGTAGTATGGGCTAGAGCACGGGTGTTGTTAGGTTTGGTAAAGGGGGATTTTGTATTGAGAGCGAGAGGGACGGATAGGGACAGGTTTCTGCTCTGGCTTCTCATGAGTCTCTTTAAACGGGGGCTGTGGGAAGCAAGGCAGAACATGGTGAAGACAGGGAGAGATTGGGGGGTGGAAGGGATAGTGAGGAGGGTGGAAGGAGATTTGAGGGGGAGGATGAAGAGGGAGGAGAGGAAGTGGGGGCAGCATGCTGCTCGGGAGAGGTGGAAGGGGGGTTTAGGGCTGGGTGTCATTTAGATTTGTAAGAGGATAGATTAGGGACGGGGAGATAGGGAAAGGTATTTTGTAGGGTGACGGGGAGGGAAGATGCTCCCCTGAGGTTTTGTTTGGGGTTTATGTTTAGTTTAATTAGTTTAATTAAAATAACATTATTTGAGTATGTTTGTAAATTATGGTTTGTAAAGAATGAATGGTATTGAAGATAATAAATTATTTTTTATAAAAAATTAAAAAAAAGATAGGCTGTATTAGGTTTCACGTTCCGTTTTGTTGTTTTGTATTTGTATCAGTTATTTCATGTACCGCGATTCATTTATTAAAGACATGAGTAACCACCACGCTGCATTTCGGTCCGACTCTCTTTCAACAAACGAAGAACGCCGTTTCAGCCTCAAAACATGCTTATTAAAACTATAATTGTATATAATGGTTGGTCAGTCTTTGCATCCTTAGACATGTCTAAGATTTTGAGAGTGTTTACATTTCTCCAGTCCCATCCCTCAGCTTTTTTACCTAAACAGGGGTGGGGAGTATGCTTGGTAATTATTTCTACTGCTGATTGCCGCTTTAAGTAACAGATATTTAAGTCCATGTTGCCCTGCAGAATATCGCAGAAACAAAAGGAGATTAAAATGTAAACAGATCTGGTTGTTTAAAGGTTGGATGAAGAGGCAGACATTTTTTAACTTCAAATACAGCAAAGGAGCGGCTTATCTTTGGGTACTTAAACAAGGCATCAGTCACAGTTAATGTCATTCCATGCATTCCTACAACTGTCTCAGTGCAATACAGTACCAGTCAAAAGTTTGGACACACCTACTCATTCAAGGGTGTTTCTTTATTTTTTTAAACTCTTTTCTATATTATAGAATACAAGTGAAGACATCAAAACCTTGGAATAACACATATGGAATCATGTAGTAACCAAAAAAGTGTTAAACAAATCAAAATATATGTTATATTTGAGATTCATCAAAGTAGCCACCCATTGGCTTGATGACAGCTTTGCACACTCTTGGCATTCTCTCAACCAGTTTCATGAGGTATTCACCTGGAATGCATTTCAATTAACAGGTGTGTTAAAAGTTAATTTGTGGAATGTCTTTCCTTCTTAATGCATTTCAGCCAATCAGTTGTGTTGTGACAAGGTAGGGGTGGTATACAGAATGTAGCCATATTTGGTAAAATACCAAGTCCATATTATTACTTTAAGAGATGAAGGTCAGTCAATGCGGAAAATTTCAAGAATTTTGAACGTTTCTTCAAATGCAGTGGCAAAACCATCAAGCGCTATGATGAAATTGACTCTCATGGAAAATTTCCCGGAAGAACTTTTGTAGTGATGCGTTTTGGGAGCTTCAAATGCAGCCCAAATAAATGCTTCACAGAGTTAAACTAACAGACACATCTCAACATCAACTGTTCAGAGGAGACTGTGTGAATCAGGCCTTCATTGTCGAATTGTTGCAAAGAAACCACTTCTAAAGGACATCAATAATAAGAAGAGACTTGCTAAGGCCAGGAAACACGAGCAATAGACATTAGACCGGTGGAAATCTGTCCTTTGGTCTGATTAGTCCAAATTTTTTATTTTTGGTTCCAACCGCTGTGTCTTTGTTAGACTCAGAGTTGGTGAACGGATGATCTCTGCATGTGTGGTTCCCACCATGAAGCATGGAGGAGGAGGTGTGATGGTGCTTTGCTGGTGACACTGTCGGTGATTTTTTCAGAATTCAAGGCACACTTAACCAGCATGACTACCACACACAGCACTCTGCGATACACCATCCTATCTGGTTTACACTTAGTGGGACTATCATTTTGTTTTTCGAAAGGAAAATGACCCAACACACCTCCAGGCTGTGTAAGGGCAATTTGACCAAGAAGGAGAGGGATGGAGTGCTGCATCAGATCACCCGGCCCAAAACCCAATTGAGATGGTTTGGGATGAGTTGGACCGCAGAGTGAAAGAAAATCAGCTCAGTGCTCAGCATATATGGGAACGCCTTCAAGACTGTTGGAAAAACATTCCAGGTGAAGCTGGTTGAAAGAATGCCAAGAGTGTGCAAAGCTATCGTCAAGGCAAAGGGTAGTTACTTTGAAGATATATATATGTATATGTATATGTTAAAAAATAAGAAAAACCCTAGATTGAGTAGGTGTGTCCAAACTGTTGTATGTCATGCATTTTGATGAAATAATGCTTTGGTACCATAAATGATCATTTCAACAAATAACAGTTTTTTGTTGAGATGGTATTAGGAGTGGTTCCTGTCATTAAGAAATTGAGAGAGAGAGAAGAAGAATGGGGAGGAAAATAGGGGTAGAGGGAAGAGAGAACATGACTTGCTGGTTCTGACTGATTAGTCATGTGGTCCATGTTAAAGCATAGCTGAATAATTCAATGCAACACACACGCAGCCAGCCTTAGTACACTATGACACATTGCCGCCAACTTATTGTATCTAAGGTAGGGGATGAAGTCATCTAATGGTGGAATCTTAATGAGATTTTTTATATGGCTATCCTTAACTTTTGTGCAAATCATGCACTCATGTTGATGGGAATATTTCTGTGTTTATTAAAATCCTCATTTGCTGTTACTATGGGTCCCCAAAAACTCAAACACAAATACAATGCAAAGCGAAACACAAAGAGTGAGACGGTGGGCAGATTGTGTCTAAACTGATTGTTTGTGTCAGACTCCGGGCCATATGAGTGCATTGCCTTGCGCTACCTGATCGTTTTCAATCTCCCTCAGGTTTCTGATCTGAGTATGTAAAGATGCTTTCCCTGACCACATGCAAGACGGGCCGCTCCCCCGGTTCTGTGGCAAGCTTCCAACTATGGCAGTGGGACAGCTGCACCAAACAGCTTACAGAAGAATGGTAGAGAATAGAGAGTGGCCTGACATGCACAATGTATACATTTAATGATTCAAGTATTGTTCCATTAAATTATAATGGTAATTGTTTCATTCTGTAGAATGTGAAATGTATGGAAGTGAAGCTGTTTTGGCCTACAGGAAAAGGTGGGCCGAACAGACTCCTAATAACAGCGATGGGGCTGTAGTGGAGCGGGGTCGAGAGTTAAGTTCCTTGGTGTCCTCATCACCAGCGAACTATCATGGTCCAAACACACCAAGACAGTTGTGAAGAGGACACGACAACACCCTTTCCCCCTCAGGAGACTGGCATTCAAGAGCATCCTGACCGGTTGCGTCACCACCTGGTATGGCAACTGCTTGGCATCTGACCGTAAGGCACAACAGAAGCTAGTCCCTACGGCCCAGTACATCACTGGGGCCAAGCTTTCTGCCATCCAGGACCTATATGCTTGGCGGTGTCAACAGAAGGCCCAAAAAATTGTCAAAGTCTCCAGTGCCCAAGTCATAGACTGTTTTATGACCAAAAGGCTGCTTAACAGCTTCCACCACGCCATAAGACTGCGGAACAATTAATCAAATGGTGACCCGGACTATTTACATTGCTGCTACCGGCTGTTTATTATCGATGCATAGTTACTCTACATCTACCTACTGTAATGAATACTCAGGGAGAAAAAGGTGTAGATTCACGTGCAGAGCTCGGCATGTGTTTATTTCGCCTTTGCAGAAGGCAGGATTCGTGGTCACAGCCAGGCAATGGTCATACACTGGCGGGCAGCCTAGTGGTTAGAGTAGTGACCAAAAGTTTGCAAGATGAAATGCCCGTGCTGACAAGGTAAAAGTCTGTCATTCTGAACAAGGGAGTTAACCCACTGTTTCTAGGCCGTCATTGAAAATAAGAGTTTGTTCTTAACTGTCTTGCCTAGTTAAATAAAGATAAAAATAAATAAATACACAGGTAGGAAAACAGACAGGTGAATCAAAACTAGGACTGAAGGCTATAACTGGTTCTCACAAACGAGCTAGGAAAAGGCTTAGTAGAGTCAAAACGAACAATACCTCACAAAGGCACAAACAGAATTAACTGAACTAAAAAAAGGAGCTGATGAGAACAGGTGAGTAACTAACACAGGTGAAATCAATTAACAAAAATGAAAGACAGGGCTACGTTCAAGAACACAATGAAACAGAACACAAGGTTGACTAAGAAAATAAATACAGAACCTTACACCTACATGTACAAATGACCTTGACTAACCTGTACCTCTCCACATTGACTCGGTACCGGTACCCCCTGTATATAGCCTCCTTATTTTATTGTGTTCTTTTTTTAAAAACTTTAGTTTATTTATAAAATATTTTCTTAACTCTATTTTTTGAATTGCATTGTTGGTTAAGGGCTTGTAACCACATTTCACAGTAAGGTACCTGTTGTATTTGGAGCATGTGACAAATTTGATATGATTTTGATGTCAGAGACATGCTTAATGTAGCTACACTCATAGAAAAAAGGTGTTATCAGGAATGTAAGAGGCTGTCTCCATAGGATAACCCTTCAAATGATACTTGTTGGTTTCACGTAGAACCCTTTTGGGTCCAGGTAGAAACATTTAAGGTTCCAGGTAGAACCCTTTTGGGTTCTATGTAAAACCATTTTCACATAGGGTGGCAATTCAGCAGCCTGAAGTACAAGAATCAGTTCAGACCCAGGGCTGTGCGCTTTGTAATGAGCACTATGGTATTGAAGATGAGCTGTCGATGAACAGCATCCTCACATGTGCATTCCTTTTGTCCAGGTGGGTAAGGGCAGTGTGCAGAGCAATGGTGATTGCTTCGTCTGTGGATCTGTCAAGGCGGTAGGCAAATTGGAGAGGGTCAAGTGTGTCAGGTAGGGAGGAGGTGATATTGTCTTTGACTAGCTTTGGGAAGCACATCATGTTGGAAGTGAGTGCTACTGGTCGGTAGTCATTCAGTTCAGTTACTTTCCCTTTCTTGGGCACGGGGATGATGGTAAACATCTTGAAGCAGGTGAGTATAGCGTCCTGAGATAGGAACAGATGTGAAAATGTCAGAGAACACAACATCCAGCTGGTCTGAACATGGTCTGAGGGCACGGCTTGGGATCCTGTCCTGAATCGTAAGTAAAAAGTGTTTAGGTCCTCCGGTAGGGTGGCGTTGGTGATCGTGATGTGTCTGTCTTTCTTTCCTGCCAAATACATATTGTGTCCAACCCACTGATTTGCTCCTCCACTTTGTCCCTATACTTGTGTTTTGCCATCTTGATCGATCTGCGTAAGTCGTATTTGTACTGTTTGATCAAACTATTGTCCCCGGTCACCTTACCCTGTTTATGAGCAGCATCTCTCTTTTTCAGTTTCCCTACAAGGCTGGTATCACCACCTTTTGCTCTTGCCAGAGTGTCTGCATCCTATCCGCTCGAAAAACTGGTTATATATAATCCGTTTGGATGTCGGAAGACAGCCAAGTCTCAGAAAAACATAGTATGTTGCAGGATCTGATGTCCCTCTGGAAGGAGATCCTCACTCTGAGTTTGTCAAGTTTGTTCTTTAATAATTGAACATTGGAGAGTACTATGCTCAGGTAATGGAGGACGGGTCATCTGGCGTCTTAATCTCAGTAAGACCCTGCCATGTCTGCTAAGTAGCTTGGCGCCTCGCAGAAGAAGCTAGTCAATTGTTTTTCAGTCTCAGGGAATTTGGGGAGGTCGGGAGGACAGTGAGTACCTGGTGATTCCTACCTGGGTGTATGTAGTAATGCATGAAATAAACTGATCAAGAAAATTAGAGAAAACACCAGAAAACACACAAAAAAAAAGTAGAAACCTGCAATGTTTTATCAGAGCTCGAAGCGAGGTGTCCTCTGTCGACGCCATCTTAACCAGATAAGACTAAATAGTTAGTCCAGGTAGCTATTTGTTTAACTATTTAACTCACAGCATTGATCCTTTTTTCACTAACTTTTTGGACTCATCACATGCGCTGCTGCTAATGTTTATTATCTGTCACTATATTCCTAGTTATATGTACATATCTACCTTAATTACATTGTACCCCTGCACATCAATTCGGTACTGGAACCCCTTGTACAGTGGGGAGAACAAGTATTTGATACACTGCCGATTTTGCAGGTTTTCCTACTTACAAAGCATGTAGAGGTCTGTAATTTTCTACCATAGGTACAATTCAACTGTGAGAGACGGAATCTAAAACAAAAATCCAGAAAATCACATTGTATGATTTTTAAGTAATTAATTTGCATTTTATTGTATGACATAAGTATTTGATCACCTACCAACCAGTAAGAATTCCGGCTCTCACAGACCTGTTAGTTTTTCTTTAAGAATCCCTCCTGTTCTCCACTCATTACCTGTATTAACTGCATCTGTTTGAACCCGTTACCTGTATAAAAGACACCTGTCCACACACTCAATCAAACAGACTACAACCTCTCCACAATGGCCAAGACCAGGGAGCTGTGTAAGGACATCAGGGTTAAATTTTAGACCTGCACAAGGCTGGGATGGGCTACAGGACAATAGGCAAGCAGCTTAGTGAGAAGGCAACAACTATTGGCGCAATTATTAGAAAATGGAAGAAGTTCAAGATGACGGTCAATCACCCTCGGTCTGGGGCTCCATGCAAGATCTCACCTCGTGGGGCATCAATGATCATGAGGAAGGTGAGGGATCAGCCCAGAACTACATGGCATGACCTGGTCAAATCCCTGCTGCAGTGTGTGAAAACCTGGTCAAGAACTACAGGAAGCATATGATCTCTGTAATTGCAAACACAGGTTTCTGTACCAAAAATTAAGTTCTGCTTTTCTGACGTATCAAATACATATGTCATGCAATTAAATGCTAATTAATTACTTAAAAATCATACAATGTGATTTTCTGGATTTTTTTTTAGATTCTGTCTCTCACAGTTGAAGTGTACCTATGATAAAAATTACAGACCTCCACATGCTTTGTAAGTAGGAAAACCTTCCAAATCGGCAGTGTATCAAATACTTGTTCTCCCCACTGTATATAGATAGGTAAGTTATCATTACTTATTGTGTACATATTATTGCTTTTATTATGACGTGTTTTACTAATCTATTATTTCTCTATTTTTCTTTCTCTCTGCATTGTTGGGAAGGGCTCGTAAGTAAGCATTTCACTGTTAGTCCACACCTGTTGTCTACAAAGCATCTCTCTCTCTCTCTCTCTCTCTCTCTCTCTCTCTCTCTCTCTCTCTCTCTCCCTTGAAATAACCCACGGGGGCCACACTGGTTGAATCAACGTTGTTTCCACATAATTTCAATGAAATTACATTGAACTAATTATGGAATACACGTTGATTTGGTGTCTGTGCCAAGTGGGACCTGATGCACAGTGGATTTGAAAAGGAAACCATTGTTTGACTCTGTCCAGGTGCACTTTTGTTTGCTTGACCTTGCTGGTTGGAGTGGCATGACGACTGCCAAGGTACACAATGAGGGGAGACGCAGTGACCTTGGTGCATTCTTTACCCTACCAAGCATGACCTCACCCCCAGACCCCCACCACAACCCTGTTCTGATTTGTCTACAATTCACAGCAGTGTGCCAGCCTTTTCTTGTTTGTTTGGATCATTTGATTTTGGAGAGGCATGGGGGTGGGGGAAACACCATTTATTGTAAGTGTTGGCTATTCTGTTGATTGCTGGGGCACATAACTCATTGTACATTCACTCTGTGTTTGTTGCTAGTATTTGTTTAGATCTGCAACACTTAAAATGTTAGGTAAAAGTATACTGCTGTTTCTACTGAAATGGCCTTTTCCTCCATTCTAAATTTCTCTCTCTCTCTCCTGTTCAATGTTCAGTCAAGCAGAGAAGGCACACATACTGCTCCTCCACCTCCCCCTTGACCGCATGAGGAAAGCAGCAGAGTCTGGACGCGTTCCAAAACACACCAAACAGAGTGGTCCCAATATTTCTTTATATGGCAGTAATGGCCGTTTCCTATGAGTCAGACCGTGGGGCCTTGGATGGGGGTTTAAAGTGATCCCCGTTTGAAATCCCAGCACTAATATGATCCATCTAAAAGACAACATGACTAAAATCATTCTGTTTTCATAATCCTACACCACCCCTCCAGTAATATACCAGCCAGCGAGGGAATTGTGAGTATGGGCCTCTGGCATGGGCAGTAGAAGTCCTTAGATCATAGAGAGTGAGTGTGAGTGGGCTGTGCGGAGGGAGGAGGAGGGGGACACTAATGAAACACATTTGCCCTGTTATATGGAAACCTGAGCTTGCATTATTCCAGTCTGGCACAAGCTAGACTTCCCAATATATAAATCTCAGTCCAGGACAGGCAGCATATGGTCCTTTCTCTCTCGACGAGGTGCAGGTTGTTCTCCTCTCTGTTTCTCAGAGCCCACTCTGCATTGGTGAGAATGGATTCCTTCAGTCATGGAGGAGAACAAAGGGCATTGCTGCAACGATGCTGAAACCAACACAGTGCTACATCTGTCCGGCACTCCATTCTAAAGCCCAATAGATTTATAGCAATCAAGGGGCTAGTGGGCTTAATGTGGTGGAGACTGATAATGACCTGTGAATGACAATATCATACTAGGTGTATACAATGTGTGTAATGGTGAAAGCAGTCATGCCTCAAAAGGCACACCCAAAGGGGAGGGGAGGAGAGAAAAAAATGAAGATGTTTTATGATTACATACACCAGATAGGTGCAGTGAAATGTGTTGTTTTACAAGGTCAACCATAGTAGGGCTTCCAGTTGAAGCTCGCATCCGCTACAAGACCATGGTGCTCGCCTACGGAGCTGTGAGGGGAACGGCACCTCAGTACCTCCAGGCTCTGATCAGGCCCTACACCCAAACAAGGGCACTGCGTTCATCCACCTCTGGCCTGCTCGCCTCCCTACCACTGAGGAAGTACAGTTCCCGCTCAGCCCAGTCAAAACTGTTCGCTGCTCTGGCCCCCCAATGGTGGAACAAACTCCCTCACGACGCCAGGACAGCGGAGTCAATCACCACCTTCCGGAGACACCTGAAACCCCACCTCTTCAAGGAATACCTAGGATAGGGTAAGTAAGGGTAAGTAATCCTTCTCACTCCCCCCCAACAAGATTTAGATGCAAGTGGCTGTTCCACTGGTTGTCATAAGGTGTATGCACCAATTTGTAAGTCGCTCTGGATAAGAGCGTCTGCTAAATGACTTAAATGTAAATGTAAATGTAGGGTTAAGTGCTTTTCCCATCTGAACAACCGACAGATTTTCACCTTTCTGGCTCGGGTATTCAAATCAGAAACCTTTTGGTTGCTGGCCCTATGCTCTTACCACTAGGCTACCTGCTTCTACCTGAGAGGAGAGGAGAGAAAGAAGAAAGGAGGAAGGAGAGATCAGGCTTGAACCCAGATTCTCTCTAAAACAACTAATCTGACTGAACATTTTGGCATTCCAGACTGCAATGCTGCACAGAGGCTGTCATTGTGTTCTGGAATGTGGACTGATTAGAGGAAGATCTGGTTGCCATCGAAAGGGAATGCTTGCCATGCGCTCTCTGTCTGGGCAGTTGTTGTTGTGTGGCCTTTTTGTAGTTGTTGTTGTTGTAGTTTCACTAAAGCATGTAGAACTAATCATATAAGGGGTTCCTTCATTTGGCCAGGCCATCATTGTAATTAATCATTTGTTCTTAATTAACTCGCCTGGATAAATAAAGGTATAAAAATAAATACATATTATGTCGGAATCCAAGTAGCAGTAAAGATAGCCCGGTGTTAATTCTCATTTCCATTTTGAGAACTGGAGCGTATTTCATTTCTATTCTTCAGTTCATAATACAGCAAACCAGTCATTTTCGATAATCTCTACCAGCATCAACATCAGCCCTCCCACAAAGTTGAAATGACACATACTTTAATTTATGCTAATATATATTGTTCGCGTTAATGTGCTCTTCGAGATTCTCTAAGGCAGGTCCCTTTTCTGGAGTAGTGTTGAATGAGGCCTCTGGCTGTGCTCCAGGAGGGCCAGAGTGAGAGTGAGGGTCTCTCAGCAGGCAGGGTGAAGGCCACAGCCCAGGGATGGCCTGTCTGTTTGTATTTATATTTATTAAGGGTCTGCATTAGTTCCTGCCAAGGCAGCAGCTACTCTTCCTGGGATCCACTAATATACATTATAATACCATTTTTAAACATTAAAATACATTTTACAACCAATTTCACAATACATTAAATGTGTGCCCTCCGGCCACTACTCAAATTACTGTAACTGGATAGAGTTTCACATAGGACCTAGTGTAGTGAGCGGAGGCCCTAAGCAAGAGGGTGAGTCAAGAAGTGAACAATAATTCAAAACAGTCCTCAACAAAAGGCCTTCAAATTATTTGACTTTTAGAACATATCATACTGTATATCCACCATGGATTCTATTTGTAAAATGTGCAGGAGCATGGCTGGTGGTGACTATGCATCAGACCCTTACTCTTCATGTAGTGTGCACTACAGTATATGTATAATGTAAACATTGCTGATGCGAATAGTGACTAAGGGTGACATTTTGACAGCAATTGTGCTAAAATGCCCACTTCTTCATAGTACAGGGAGTACAGACCCCCCCCCCACCTAATACCACCTAATATCCATCTCCCTTCATCATGATAGAATGGCTACAGGCTCTACCTTTGGATAAGATTTAGTTGCTCTTGAAACTTGCTTTATACAGTATGTAAACTCAGCAATAAAAGCCATACTGCTCGTGCTGTGTGTGATTTCCTGCAAGACAGGAATGTCAGTGTTCTGCCATGGCCAGCAAAGATACACTGCATGTGTCTGGTTAGACTGTAAACTCTCCTTCCAGACTCACATTAAGCATCTCCAATCCAAAATTAAATCTAGAATCGGCTTCCTATTTCGCAACAAAGCATCCTTCACTCATGCTGCCAAAC
>NC_068430.1:24737113-24802113 GCF_023373465.1 Oncorhynchus keta | reverse complement strand
TAGGCTGTACGGGTAGGCTAGTCTACATGATGAGATTATTATGGATAAGAGCAAGAATGTTTATTTCACAATCTGCAGTCAAGCGTCCATCATCATGTCACCAGAATATAGCCATCGATATTTGGTTGATTTTGCAAACACGGGCACTTGTGGATGTTAAATGTTTTTGAAAACGTAACCTCTTGAAACTGCTTCTTATCCATCTGAATATTTTCTTCACTCTGTCTGGAAACAAGATATAATAGTGGCTGAGACCATACTATTTAATAATATAAATATTTGTATCGGTTTCCCCAAATACCAAGAGCAAATGTCATTACCACCACATCATGAAATGTGCTATTTTTGTTGAAAAGGAAATGACAGAAATTGTGCCTAATGTATTTTATAACATTTCACTTCACTTCACTTCACTTTATATGTATTCATCATTGTCATGTCTTAATGTCTCTATATGCCTTGATGATACTCAGAAACACGTATTTACCAAATCCAAATCTTATTTTACATAATTCCTAAATTAAGAACATGCATATAAGGTTCAGATACGGGATAAATCATCAATATCTATTGCAATTTAATACACCTTCAAAAATATGTGCCGTGATGGCAATGACTTAGCAGTGGTGTAAAGTACTCAAGTAAAAATACTTTAAAGTATCTGTACTTTATTTTACTGTTTCTATTTTTGACAACTTTTACTTTTACTTCACTACATTCCTAAAGAAAATAATGTACTTTTTACTCCATACATTTTCCCTGACACACAAAAGTACTTCTTATGCTTAGCAGGACAGGAAAATGGTACAATGCATACACTTATCCCTGGTCATCCTGACTGCCTCTATTCTTGCAGACTCACTAAACAAAAATGATTTGTTTAGAAATGATGTCTGAGTGTTGGAGTGTGCCCCTGGCTATCCGTAAATTAAGAAAACAAGACAATTGGTTTGCTTAATGTAAGGAATTAGAAATTATTTATATTTTTACTTTTACTTTAGATACTTAAGTATATTGTAGCAATTACATTTACTTTTGATACTTAAGCATATTTAACTGGGTGACTCACTTTTACTTGAGTCATTTTCTATGAAGGTATCTATACTTTTACTCAAGTATTACAATTGGGTACTTTTTTCATCACTGTGACTTAGCGGTGTGGGAATGACAAACAACTGATGAAAAATACCATTAAACATTTTCATGCCACAGTTGTACATGTTTCATTTTATTGAAGATATAGAACACACCATTCAAAACTTCAAAAAACAAAGGTTACATACCTCAAGAACTTAAAGCATCTTTTAGAACAATTTGGGATTCAACGCATGTACAAGGTTGGAGACACTGGTTGACATTAAACAAATTCTTGTTCACTGGCTGCAGTCTATTGATTCAGACACATGAGACAGGTGTGTGGTCACTCAAGATTAGGTGTTGCCCTTACTGCTTAACGAGAGAGCAGATTTCCTCCCAGACTGCGCCATCAAGCATCGCATGCCGTTTTGTCACTGAATGAGGCTCAGGGACAAGCCCAAGAACATTCTCTGGTTGGTACTGAACAATGTCCTCTCTCATTGGCCAAAAGAATTGGTGGCTCCCACACGACTTATGGTCTTGACTAGAGTGTAGCTCTTTGCATCAACATCTTGTATAATATCAGGGTAACGGTCTTCATCATATTTCACAACACACCACTTTCCAATCAGTTCCTCATGTACAGTTGAAGTCAGAAGTTTACATACACTTAGGTTGCAGTCATGAAAACTAGTTTTTCAACCACTCCACACATTTCTTGTTAACAAACTATAGTTTTGGCAAGTCATTTTTCCAACAATTGTTTACAGACAGATTATTTTACTTATAATTCACTGTATCACAATTCCAGTTGGTCAGAAGTTTACATACACTAAGTTGACTGTGCCTTTAAACAGCTTGGAAAATTCGAGAAAATGATGTCATGGCTTTAGAAGCTTCTGATAGGCTCATTGTCACGCCCTGGTCGAAGTATGTATGTTTGTCTTCATTTATTTGGTCAGGCCAGGGTGTGACATGGGTTATTGTGGTGCGTTTTTGTCATGGGGTTTTTGTGGGTTGTCTAGCATAGTCTATGGCTGCCTGAGGCGGTTCTCAATCAGAGTCAGGTGATTATCGTTGTCTCTGATTGGGAACCATATTTAGGCAGCCATATTCTTTGAGTATTTTGTGGGTGATTGTTCCTGTCTCTGTGTTAGTTGTCACCAGATAGGCTCAGTCACTTTGGTTTTTCTTTTTTCCCTGTTTTGGAAGAGAAGAGAACGAGCGCCATTCTCCTTGTGGAGATGGTGCAAAATACATCAACGCGGTCGGTCCCTGGGATTGGGCTGGCCAACACAATTCGGTTTGCTTGGAAGGAAAAGGAGTTGGAGCCTTTAGGACGGGAAACTTTTGGAAGGATAATATTGATGGGGATTCTAAAGCTGACGGTGAAGGACGTGTTTTGTTTCCAAGGCAACTCGTTGGAGGGAGCATACGACGTGGCACTATATACAGAGGAGAAACACGATGATATCCTGAGAAGGGCAAGAGCAGTGAGAGGTGAGAGGCCAATGAGCCAATATGAAATAACAAGCCTGGCGAAGAATAACTTTAGGGTTGTAACTGTCAACATTTACAACCCTTACGTTAAGGACGAAGAGGTGAGGGCTTTTTTGGGGAGATACATGGATAACGTCTCCTCAGCAAGGCACCTCAAAGACTCCCTTGGGTTTTGGAATGGGAGGAGAGGCTTCCAGGCCCTCCTCAGAGAGGACCCAAAGGGACATGGTGGCTACCTCCATCCTCCTGCTATGTTCTCCCTAGGGGCTGACAGGGGGACGTTGTTTTATGCACGTCAGCCCCCATTTTGCAGGCGCTGTATGGCCTACGGACACATATTCGCCTCGTGCAGCACAAGAAAATGCAGATTTTGTGGATCTGAGGAACACGAGGCGAGGGATTGTGACAAGCCTAAGGCGTGCCACGGGTGTGGCTCGTCAGCACACCTGTGGCGGGGGTGCCTGGCTCGTCAGAGGTCATATGCGTCTGCGGCTGGGGGGGGGAGCAGGAGCAGGGGATGGGGGAAGAAGAGGAGGGGAAGGAAGCACACCTCATGACCAGAGTACAGGTCCAGAGGGGAAGGCCGCAAGGAAGGAGGAGGAGCAAGAAGCGGCGGATGGAGGAGAGAAGGAAACGGAAGGCACGGGAGTAGGAGAACCAGGAAAAGCGGCGGAAGAAGGCAACCGAGTGGAGGAGCATGAGAGAGAAGAAAGCGAGGGAGGAGTGTTGGAGAAGGAGACGGTGGAAGAGCATCGGGTGAGTCTCCTGTTTTTGTTTTTTTCTGTCTGGGTTTAGAATTTGAGTGTATTACATGTTTTTATTTTATTTTTTCATGGGGTCTAATTTTACTTTTGTTAGTTTAAATGTAAGGGTTTAGGGGATTTTGTTAAGAGGGCGGTTTTTAGTTATTTGGAGGGTGTGGGGTTTGATTTTTTTTTTTTACAGGAGGTTCACCTGAGGGATGGAGGGTATGTTAGTAGGTTTAAGAGGGAGTGGGACAAGGGGGAGTCGGTTTGGGGTATTGGGGGGGTGCACTCATCGGGGGTAGGGATTTTGTGTGGGCACAGGGAGGTAAAAGTGGAGGATTCTTTTGTGGTAATGCAGGGAGGGTTATAGGGGTGGATGTCACGATAAGGGATTGTAAATTTAGATTAGTGGTGGTGTATGGGCCACAGGTGGTGGCAGACAGGAGGGAGATGGTGGACTGTCTGACGCCCCTGTGTGTCACAAATAGGAAATTAGTGATAGGGGGGGATTTTAATACAGATTTAGGAATGGGGGGGATAGCAGTGCAGGCGCCATTGCCGGGCTAATGGCTTGCCATGGTCTGGTAGGGGCGGCAGGGTAGCCTAGTGGTTAGAGCGTTGGGCTAGTAACCGGAAGGTTGCAAGTAACCGGAAGGTTGCAAGTTCAAATCCCTGAGCTGACAAGGTACAAATCTGTCGTTCTGCCCCTGAACAGGCAGTTAACCCACTGTTCCTAGGCCGTCATTGAAAATAAGAATTTGTTCTTAACTGACTTGCCTAGTTAAATAAAGGCAAAATAAAAAGATGGTGGTCTGCACACTTCTCCGAAAATGGACGGTCCTACATGGCGCAACTCCAGGGGGGTTGAGCGGAGGCTCGACTATATTTTTGTACCCAGGTCTTTAGGTAAGTTGTCTGGGCGGCTGTTGCCTGTTTTCTTTTCGGATCACGACGGGGTGCTCCTGCAGGTGGGGTCGCCATCTGCCTCTTTGGTAGGGGGTACTGGAAGTTAGATCGGGATGTGCTGGAGGAGCAGGCTTTTGTTGACGGGTTTTATGGTTTCTTTTGGAGGCTTGAAGGCCTCCGGTCCATGTGCGAGGGGGTGTTAGAGTGGTGGGAATTAGTTAAGGTGAGGATTAGGGCTTTTATAATAGGGTATTGCAAGAGGGGAAAAAAGGGAGGAGAGGAGGGAGGTGGATCGTATCCAAAGGTTAATTGAACTCGAATACGAGGCAGGCAACCTCGGCGGGTCGTTTGACTGGGAGAGATCCGCAACCCTAAAGGCGCAGCTCAGGGAGTTGCAGGAGCGGAAGGCTCAAGCTTTCCTGGAGCGTGCGCATAGTGGCTTTCTAGAACATAATGAGACTTGTTCTGCTATGTTCTTTAAGTTGGTTAGGGCCAGACAGAGTAGGAAGGTAATGCATGGTGTTAGGGAAGAAAATGGTAGTATAGTTAGAGAACCAGAGGATATGGTCAGGGTGACAACTGATCATTTCCAAGGTTTATTTAAGGAAAGGGAAATAGATGTAGAGCAGGGAAATGTGTTTTTAGAACACTTGTCCAGGCGGTTGCCGGAGGACATTAGAGAAGTGATGGAGGCCCAGATCTCACTAGAAGAGGTTGAGAGCGCTCTTAGGAGGATGGGAAAAGGGAAGGTGCCTGGGATGGATGGGCTGCCGGCTGAGTTTTATCTCAAGTTTTGGGGTATACTCGGACCAGTGGTCCTCGAAGTCTTGAAGGCCATCCTTGAGACGGGGGTCCCGGGGGGATCAATGACTGTTGGTGTGCTGTCACTTTTATATAAGAAGGGGGAAGTAACAGACCTTGGCAACTGGCGGCCGTTGACCATGCTGTGTGTAGATTACAAGCTACTTGCAAAGGTTTTAGCAGACCGGTTGCGCACAGCCCTTCCCTACGTCGTTCATGAGGATCAGACGTGCGGAGTAGAGGGCCGCTCTATTAGATGGAACCTACAGTTAATCAGGGACTCCATCGCTTGGGTTGAAGATAGAGGACTGCCTTTAATGGTAGCAGCGCTAGATCAGGCGAAAGCCTTTGATCGCGTGAATAGATCCTTTTTATTTGGGGAGAAGTTCATAGGATGGATTCGTACATTATATGTCGGAGCGGGGTGCCGAGTTAGTGTAAATAGTCACTTGGGTGACGTTTTTGACCTCTCGTCTGGGGTAAGGCAGGGGTGCCCACTCTCGGCTCTCCTCTTCGTTCTGTACATGGAGCCTCTGGGGGCTGCCATTAGGGCAGACACAGGGGTGGAAGGCTTGTTGATCCCTGGAAGTGGTGGGCTGCGTGTTAAGATGACGCAGTACGCCGACGACACTTCCTTGCTGCTGTGCAAGGACTCGTGCCTGACAAGGTCCCTTGCCATCTTTGGGGATTTCACCCGAGCGTCGGGAGCAGTTCTGAACCATGCAAAGTGTTCCGTCAAGTTTTTCGGAAGATGGCGCGGTAGAACGGATGTGCCTGGGGGGGTTATCTCTCTGTGAGGGGGCCCTGACGATTCTCGGGGTCCATTTTGAGACCTCTGGCTCAGCGACGCTAAACTGGAACATGCGTATCGCAGTGGTACAGAGGAAGCTAGCAATGTGGAAGGCTAGGTATTTGTCTTTTATGGGCAAATTCCTGGTCCTAAAGGTGGATGTGTTGCCATCTCTTTTGTATTTGGCGTACATCTACCCATTGCCGGCTTGTCTGAGGAGGCCTCGAGTGAGGCTTGTGTTTCAGTTTATGTGGAGTGGCAGGTGCGAGTGGGTCGCCAGGGCACGCATGATCTGTCCCATCGGGGAGGGAGGTAGGGGGGTACCACATTTTACCCCTCAAGCTGGACACAATTTTTGTTTCTTTCTTGTTAACGGAGCTTGCTCATCCAGTGATACACCTGTCCGGTTACCTCCTGCGGGTGTTCTTCTCGTATCAGGCGAGAAGCGTAATGGTGTGGTCTAACACGGGTCCTCGGGCGGAACAGCTGCCGTGGCACTTTGGTCATGCGGCCAAGTGGCTGCGTGCGCACCCTGAGGTTGAAGTTGCCCGAGTAGGTTTAGATCACAGGCACCTGTACGAGGAGGTCAGAAAGGCAGGGAGTCCGGCAGGTGCAGGTGCGGGGTCTGGACAACAGGCTCAAGGACCTGAATTGGTTGAGCCTCCATAAGTGCTTGCCGGTACGTTCCATCATGTACCGGTATAGTTTGGTGCAATCCCCCACCGGTCCAAGATCCTCTTGTGGCAGGGAGGAGACTGTGCGCCATGTCTTTTGGGACTGTGCCTTTGCCGGAGTAGTATGGGCTAGGGCACGGGTGTTGTTAGGTTTGGTAAGGGGGGATTTTGTATTGACGTGGGCCAGGTTAGAGAGAGGTGTAGGGAGAGCAAGAGGGACGGATAGGGACAGGTTTCTGCTCTGGCTTCTCATGAGTCTCTTTAAACGGGGGCTGTGGGAAGCCAGGCAGAACATGGTGAAGACAGGGAAAGATTGGGGGGTGGAAGGGATAGTGAGGAGGGTGGAAGGAGATTTGAGGGGGAGGATGAAGAGGGAGGAGAGGAAGTGGGGGCAGCATGCTGCTCGGGAGAGGTAGAAGGGGGGTTTAGGAAGGGGTGTCATTGAGATTTGTAAGGGTATAGATTAGGGAAGGGGAGATAGGGAAAGGTATTTTGTAGTGTGACGGGGAGGGAAGATGTTCCCCTGAGGTTTTGTTTGGGGTTTATGTTTAGTTAAATTAGTTTAATTAAAATACCATTATTTGAGTATGTATGAAAATTATGAGTTGTAAAGAATGAATGGAATTGAAGATAATAAATAATTTTTAATAAAAAAAAAAATAGGCTGTATAGGTTTTCACATTCCGTTTGTTGTTTTTGTATTGTTCGTGTTTTTTTCTTCATTAAAGATGTATCGAACTCACCACGCTGCATTTTGGTCCGACTCTCTTTCAACGGAAGAAAACCGTAACACTCATTTACATAATTTGAGTCAAATGGAGGAGTACCTGTGGATGTCTCTGAAGGCCTACCTTCAAACTCAGTACCGATTTGCTTGACATCATAGGAAAAGCTAAAGAAATTAGCCAAGACATCAGAAAATAAATTATAGACCTCCACAAGTCTGGTTCATCCTTGGGAGCAATTTCCAAATGCCTGAAGGTACCACATTCATCCGTACAAACAATAGTATGCTAGTATAAACACCATGGGACCACGCAGCCGTCACACCGCTCAGGAAGGAGAAGCGTTCTGTCTCCTAAAGATGAAGGTACGTTGGTGTGAAAAGTGCAAATCAGTCCCAGAACAACAGCAAAGGACCTTGTGAAGATGCTTGAGGAAACAGGTACAAAAGTATCGATAGCCACAGTAAAATGAGTCCTATATCGACATAACCTGAAAGGCCACTCAGCAAGGAAGAAGCCACTGCTCCAAAACCGCCATAAAAAGCCAGACTACGGTTTGCTACTGCACATGGAGACAAAGATAGTACTTTTTGGAGAAATGTCCTCTGGTCTGATGAAACAACAATAGAACTGTTTGGCCATAATGACCATTGTTATATTTGGAGGAAAAAGGGGGAGGCTTGCAAGCCGAAGAACACCATCCCAACCGTGAAGCACAGGGGTGGCAGCATCATGTTTTGGGGGTGCTTTGCTGCAGGAGGGACTGGTGCACTTCACAAAATAGATGTGAGGATATATTGAAGCAACATCTCAAGACATCAGTCAGGAAGTTAAAGCTTGGTCGCAAATGGGTCTTCCAAATGGACAATGACCCCAAGCATACTTCCAAAGTTGTGGCAAAATGGCTTAAGGACAACAAAGTCCAGGTATTGGAGTGGCCATCACAAAGCCCTGACATCAATCCTATAGAAAATTTGTGGGAAGAACTGAAAAAGTGTGTGCGAGCAAGTAGGCCTACAAACCTGACTCAGTTACACCAGCTCTGTCAGGAGGAATTGGCCAAAATTCACCCAACTTATTGTGGGAAGCTTGTTGAAGGCTACCCGAAATGTTTGACCCATGTAAACAATTTAAAGGCAATGCTACCAAATACTAATTGAGTGTATGTCAACTTCTGACCCACTGGGAATGTGATGAAAGAAATAAAAGCTGAAATAAATAATTCTCTCTACTATTATTCTGACATTTCACATTTTTAAAATAAAGTGGTGATCCTAACTGACCCAAGACAGGGAATTTGTAATAGGATTAAATGTCAGGAGTTGTGAAAAACTGAGTTAATGTATTTGGCTAAGGTGTATGTAAACTTCCGACTTCAACTGTATGTCTGCAATGGGCTGTATTGCACTAGGAGATTGCTGTGGTGCTGTGCAGGTGGAAGTGGAAGGTTGTGCTTTGTCTGCCTCTGTTTGTTGAATTATCGCGGTCTGTGGGCCAAAACAATCACACAGATGTGGAGTCATTTGAGGGGCAGGTAGGTCATCATTCTGTAGCTGTAAGACTTCAGGTGAGTGTGGTGGAGTGTTCCTTGACAGGTAACACTCCATAACCACTCTGTTCTGGATATTTGATCTTCTCTTTCTTTGGTTTATTTTCTGTTGACTCCTTTTTTCCCTTTTATCTCGCTGGAAAAGTTGTGAGATGGATTTCAGTTCACCACTTTCTTTTCACTTAAGGGATCTTTCTTTTTGTTTCTTAAGATACTCCTGGTGTCTTTTAGGATCTTGTTTATATACACGATCAAAAGCTTGTTGAACATCTCATTCCAAAATCATGGGCATTAATATGGACTTGGTCCCACCTTTGCTGCTATAAAAGCCTCCACTTCTCTGGGAAGGCTTTCCATTAAATGTGGGTTGAGGTGAGGGCTCTATGCAAGCCAGTCAAGGTCTTCCACACCGATCTTGACAAACCATTTCTGTATGGACCTCGCTTTCTGCACGGGGGCATTGTCATGCTGAAACAGGGAAGAGCCTTCCCACAAACTGTTGCCATAAAGTTGGAAGCACAGAATGATCTAGAATGTCATTGTATGCAGGAGTGTTAAGATTTCCCTTCACTGGAACCAATGGGCCTAGCCCGAACCATGAAAAACAGATCCAGACCATTATTCCTCTTCCAGCAAATGTATCATTTGGCACTGTGCAGATTTTTCCTTCTGACTGCCATATGGTAAAGCGTGATTCAACCCTCCAGAGAACTCATTTCCACTGCTAAGTTCTATGGTGGCCAGCTTTACACCACTCCAGCTGATGCTTGGCATTGAACTTGGTGATTTTACAGTAGGCTTGTGTGCGGCTGCTCGGCCATGGAAACCCATTTCATGAATCCCCCAACGAACAGTTCTTGTGCTGACATTTCTTCCAGAGGCAGTTTGGAACTCGGTAGTGTGTTGCAACTGAGGACAGACAATTGTTACGTGCTACGCGCATCAGCACTTGACGGTCCTGTTCTGTGAGCTTGTGTGGCCTACCACTTCACGGCTGAGCTGTTGTTGCTCCTAGATATTTCCACTTACAATTGACTGGGGCAGCTCTAGCACGGCAGAAATTTGACGAACTGACTTGTTGGAAAGTTGACATCCTATGACGGTGCCATATTGAAAGTCACCGGCCATTCTACTGCCAATGTTTGTCTATGGAGATTGCATGGCGGTATAGTGTATGTCCTTGTCCTATCCTTGGTTGATTTATGGGGCATTTTATAGAACATAAAAAAAAGATAATTCAAGTCAGTAATAACCATAGTAAGTCACATAAATCAAAATCACATAATACAAATTGAAATGGTCTTATTTAGAAAATAACTGTTCAATTTCAACTTAACCATGATCATATATGTAATATGTGTCTTTCAGGTCTTATGGTAAGTAAAAATGTAACAGCTAATATATTTAGTCATTACCACCACATTCTGTCCTTACCATCACAGTTCATTACGTGGTGGTAAGGATGTGCGGTGAGAATGACATTTTTACAGTATTTGTTCATAAATAGCAGGTATTCTAGCATGCTAACAGCCAGCATACAATGTATCCTAAATAAACATAATTAAAACATAATTTCAAAAATCTAACATAACTTGATGAAATGATAGCCTCTTTGGTAATGAAATACAATAAAAAATATAATATCGGTCATACTTCATCACATCAAAATGTGAATCTCCCTCCATGACATCCATGTTCTCCACTGTGTAACGTCATTCTTCGTTTGTCAAGAGAGAGTCGGACCGAAATGCAGCGTGGTGGTTACTCATGTCTTTAATGAAGGAAGAGCGATACATGAAATAACTATACAAATACAAAACAACAAACGGAACGTGAAACCTAATTACAGCCTATCTGGTGAACACTACACAGAGACAGGAACAATCACCCACGAAATACACAGTGAAACCCAGGCTACCTAAATACGGTTCCTAATCAGAGACAACGAGAATCACCTGACTCTGATTGAGAACCGCCTCAGGCAGCCAAGCCTATACAACACCCCTACTCAACCGCAATCCCAAATACTACATACCCCAATACGAAATTACAATATATAAACCCATGTCACACCCTGGCCTGACCAAATATATAACGAAAACACAAAATACAATGACCAAGGCGTGACACACTGTCACTACTCACATCCATGGCAACCAAGAACACATACTTTTGAAAAAACATTATTATCATGTAATTTGCTTGTCGTGGTGGTAATGACCCAATACTTAGAGAGGACTAAGTATTTTGTGTGAAATATATATATAGTTTCCACTTATTTTACTATATTTTTTTAAACAGGTGCATTAAATATTTTCTTATGATCAAGCCTTTTGTAAGTGTAATACATAGCAGACTGTCAAAAGTCTGTGTGTGAGACAGGACGAAAAATGTTGAAGGTTCTCTGCTTTAATGGATGTGAAATAAAAACATCTAAATTCACATTTGATCTTAAAATTCTAACCCTGAGACACAACAAGGCCCGTATTTGCAAAATCACCCATTTACTGGAAAGGAGCATCACGAGCATCGTGCACTTTCACCACCCTGTGAAGTTCATCAACTTTATCTTATTTGTAGCCTAATAAACTGCATGGTTTCCCGAGTCGTCGTGGAAGGACCACACACCATATCATCGCATGACTCCAAGTTAATTTCGATATGATGGTTATTATATAATTATTTGCACATAAAGGTGTTTCCACTGCCATTTCTCGTATAACTTTACGAATGCAAAAAGATCCCACCATGTTGAATGAACGCATTATCTGTCGTCATTAATCAAATTGTACCGAAAGTTACTGTTTCCATCACAGCCGTCCTAACTTTCTTTTTTATTTTACGAGGTATGATTTTACTGCAAAGAAACTGTGGATGGAAACGTGGTTTATGCTAGAAAATTGTGCAAGAACTCCCAATCTCTGTTGCCCTGGCAAAAAACTATATTCAAAACGGTGAAGCCAAGAAACAATAAATAATTAAGTTGAGGTCAAGAGACTCATGTTCCTGAATCCATTAAATCCTTGAACAACAGAACATGTTTCTCACTATAAACAATGAATGAGGTTAGATAGGTTATATTAGCATAGCAAAAGAAATTGAGAAAAGTGGCTCATACCAAAACTTTAAAACATCTTCACCGCTCAATTTTTTGTTGAGAAGGCACTGAAGGTAATTTCAATCGATTTTAAAGTCCTTCAATTACAGACACACTGGCAACAATTCTGGGAGGGAAATTGATTTTTCAGCCTGTCTGTGAGCCAAGGCCAAACGTTAAGACCTGAACAACAACCATGGAGACAAACAGATTATCAAAAGTTTTAGAGCCTTTCTCCCCAACATTTTGATTCAGACTCCTAGCTGCTTTTTGCCGTAAACCCTGTCTGAGTATATTATATATGATGGTTTGATTTAGAAGCTGAATAATTAAAGGTGCAGGTGAAGGAAAAATAGGAGATTTCCTTACCTTACAGTGTGGTATTGTTGTAATGTGACAATAGCCATAGGAATTCAAGGACACTGTCCTGCTTTGGGGGCCTTGTGGGTAGTAAGGTAGAGCTTGCTGTGGAAAATGCTCAATAACAACATCCGACCCCCACCTCCCACACATACACTGTCCTTCTAGCCTCCTATCATCTGTCCACTGCCTTGGCAGCCAAACAAGCCATCTGAAACGGGTTTATATTGGACAACCAATGTCCTTGAAAGGCAAAGTACAATAGCTGTATGCAATTTACAATGCTATTTGTTTTATATGAACTTATGTATTAGTAGTTCTTGCCAACATATGACTCAATGAATAACCACTACTTCCTGCAAGGCCGACTTGACCTTACGGTTTTCATGAGCGCTAGCTCTCAGCTTAGAGTTAAACACAAAAGGCAGCTTCATAAAGTGGCAATTACTGTTTTGACATAAATTCTGACAGATATATAAAAACAAATGCAAAGCTTTCCGAAACCAAAATGTAGAAATACAAGCATGAATAAAGGGAGGAATGCAATCCTGGCATAATAATGCAGTTTAATTAAAGAATAAGCAAACATGGAGATCTCTTTCTAAGCAGTATGTCTGTGGTGTTAGCCTGCTCTCTGTCTCAGAAGGTATTAACCAAGTTAAGAGCTGGTGTCTGTGGTGTTAGCCTGCTCTCTGTCTCAGAAGGTATTAACCAAGTTAAGAGCTGGTGTCTGTGGTGTTAGCCTGCTCTCTGTCTCAGAAGGTATTAACCAAGTTAAGAGCTGGTGTCTGTGGTGTTAGCCTGCTCTCTGTCTCAGAAGGTATTAACCAAGTTAAGAGCTGGTGTCTGTGGTGTTAGCCTGCTCTCTGTCTCAGAAGGTATTAACCAAGTTAAGAGCTGGGGGTAAATTATCTAATCCATTGGATGACCTCCACTGGTTCTCTCCTCATTCATATTTATATGACAGCGCTGCACTAATTTTGGAGAGTAAATCAGTGCACACATTTTCCTCTGACCTCTACCTCGCTGCTGAATTAAACAATGTCAACGCCAATGCCCACTTTAACAAGCCTTAAATTCCACAGTCCAATCCATCAGCCGGGGTATTTCTGACACACCGTAGGAAGAGCATGAAATAAGGCAATTATTGAACCATCCAGCCCATTTACACGGATACTGTAGCCGTGGAAAGCTGGGGAAGAAGTTTGACTTGTTCAGAAGATGGCACTGCAATGGGAAAGCCAAACAAGGTGATAACTACCCTCTTATGACTAATATCAATGTAGTTATTATGCTGTAGGTCTCTCTACTGCAGGTTTAAGGCTTGTAGTTCTGAATCTTTTTCACTACCTGTGCTTTGGACCAACCTCCCAGAAATGTGGTTGACCTTTCAAAAGAGCTAATGATTTCATTCAGATCATTCTAGAGCAGTTCATGTTCTATCTGCATTTTTGTTAAACTGTAGTTATATTGACACAGCCATATTCTGTTCAATGTTCTCTACCTATATAGTACTCTAAATACCCCCAATTCATGTTAAGTTCAAAACAATACAAGATAACATTTTGCCGACACCATTCAAACCAATGAGGGTTCGGAATTTTAAAGACAATTATCTCAGAATCCTCTTTTTACAGATATAACCTTATAGTCCCAAGCTCTCAAATTGCCAGTGAGTCTTTTCAGATAAATCCTCTCGATTTTCTCTCACACACAGAAGGCTGAATGAGCTGTGAATGGACCTTGTAGTCTCGTAAAATGAGTGTGTGTATGTGAGAGAGAGAGTGAGAACATGTGTGTGCGTGTGTATGCAAAAGGCTTGTAGGTCATTTTATTCAATGATTCTGTGTGTGAGAGAAACTGTCTTTGGTCATGTTGGGTCTACAGTACATGTGTGTATGACTCACTGAGGTGGCAGTTGATCTGCTGGGTGTGGGTGTCCTCAGATCTTGTGACAGATAATCCATCAGAGTCAGTCTGTCTGACAGGGATGGATTTCATCTCTCTCTCTCTCTTTACAGCTCACTCCACTCTACTCCGGCCCATGAAGGACAGTCACTCCTCTCCTCTGCCCCTCTTTGGACACATGGAGATTCATTAGAAGAGACAATGTGTGTACTGAGAGCCTTAACAGCTTTGGATTTGAGGTGTAGCCACTCAGGTTCAGTATTCAACCACTTACATTCTTGAGGTTTGACCCCAAAATAGGTTTATATAAGACAGCTGCCTTCAGAAAGGCATACCTTTGACTTATTCCACATTTTGTGTGTACAGCCTGAATTCAAATGGATTAAATATATTTTTCTCACCCATCTACACACCCCATAATGATAAAGTGAAAACATGTTAGTAGAAATGTTTGCATATTTCTTGAAAATTAAATAAAGAAATAACTAATTTACATAAGTATTCACACCCGAGTCAATACTTTGGAGAAGCACTTTTGCAGCGATTACAGCTGAGAGTCTTTCTGGGTAAGTCTCTAAGAGCTTTCCACACCTGGATTGTGCAACATTTGCCCATTATTATTTTCAAAATTCTTAAAACTCTGTCAAATTGGTTCCTGATCATTGCTAGACAATAGTTTTCAGTAGATTTGAGTCAAAACTGTAACTCTGCCACATTCACTGACTTCTTGGTAAGCAACTTGTCTAGATTTGGCCTTGTGTTTTAGGGTATTGTCCTGCTGAAAGGTGAATTAATCTCCCAGTGTCTGGTGGAAAGCAGACTGAACCAGGTTTTCCTCTAGGATTCTGCCTGTGCTTAGCTCCAGTCCATTTATTTTGTATCCTGGAAAAAATCCCCAGTCTTTAACTATTACAAGCATACCCATAACATGATGCAGCCACCATTATGCTTGAACATAATATTTTGTATTCAGGACAAAAAGTTAATTGCCTTGCACATTTTTTGGTATTTCTTTAGTGCCTTGTTGCTAACAGGATGCATGTTTTGGAATATTTGTATTATCTACAGGCTTCCTTCTTTTCACTGTCAAGTAGGTTTGTATAGTAGAGTAACTACAATGTTGTTGATCCATCCTCAGTTTTCTCCTATCACAGCCATTAAACTCTGTGACTGTTTTAAATTCACCATCGTCCTCATGGTGAAATCTCTGAGCGGTTTCCTTCCTCTCTGGCAACTGAGTCAGGAAGTACGCCTGTATCTTTGTAGTGACTGGGTGTATTGATACACCATCCAAAGTGCAATTAATAGCTTCACCATGTTCAAAGGGATATTCAATATCTTCTTTTTTTTAACCCATCTACCAATAGGTTCCCTTCTTTGCAAGGCATTGGTCAATCTCCCTGTTCTTTGAAGTTGCATCTGTTGAAATGCACTGCTGGAGCATTGTATCATTGCATGTGTGGGGTACAGCAGAGATGAGGTAGTCATTCAAAAATCATGTTGAACATTATTGCACACAGAGTCCATGAAACCTCTGAGTTGAGCAAATGTGTACTTAACTTATTTAGGCTTGCCATGAAGGTGTTGAATACTTATTGACTCAAAACATTTCAGGTTTTCATTTTTAATTCATTTGTAAACATTTGTAAAAACATAATTCCACTTTGACAACCAGATTAGGGATGAGTCAAGGGATGTGAATACTTTCTAAAGGCCCGGTACAAAACTAAAACCAGATTAGGGATGAGTCAAGGGATGTGAATACTTTCTAAAGGTCCGGTACAAAACTAGAACCAGATTAGGGATGAGTCAAGGGATGTGAATACTTTCTAAAGGCCCGGTACAAAACTAGAACCAGATTAGGGATGAGTCAAGGGATGTGAATACTTTCTAAAGGCCCGGTACAAAACTAGAACCAGATTAGGGATGAGTCAAGGGATGTGAATACTTTCTAAAGGCCCGGTACAAAACTAGAACCAGATTATGGATGAGTCAAGGGATGTGAATACTTTCTAAAGGCCCGGTACAAAACTAGAACCAGATTAGGGATGAGTCAAGGGATGTGAATACTTTCTAAAGGCCCAGTACAAAACTAGAACCAGATTAGGGATGAGTCAAGGGATGTGAATACTTTCTAAAGGCCCGGTAAAAAACTAAAACCAGATTAGGGATGAGTGAAGGGATGTGAATACTTTCTAAAGGCCCGGTAAAAAACTAAAACCAGATTCGCACGAACAGCATCAAATAAATCAACAGATAATTCTTAGTCACCTTTATTAAGCTCTCCAATTATTCATACTGTACAGTTGACCTAATCTCAACTGAATGACATACATTCACATTTATAAAAATCATTTAAACTATCTCTACCGCATTATTCATATGACGGACAGTGTGTTGGCTGCTTGGCTTCACAAACCTTTTTTTACCCTCATCAGGTAGGCACAGATGATTTATCAAAATTACATACTGCTATATAGATTAAAGTAGTAGACCTACTTTAATATCATACATGGAATTACAAAGTTAACAGGGCAACAACATTTGACATTTCATACAAGTTGTTTCAAACATACTGTAATACTCATGTGAGGTTGAGGTTTCACATACTAAGGACCTCTTAAGGCATCAATAAACCGGATTTTAACAAAGGCAAAACAGTGAGGTCACCTACTACAACGCATAAACAATTACACTAAATCATAATCCATTAAATGCTGCTCTCTAATACTCCAGGCGGGTCAAGTGAGCTACACACTACTATTCATTCCTGAATACTGGGATATGTTTTTGAATGATTTCACAGTGGCATCTGAAAATGCAGTCTGGAACATGTCATTTACTTTGAAAAATCCTTGTCTTTCCTTTTGTATTACTATGGTTTAATAAAACAATAACACCAATGTTATACAATGTTATTCTTGCTTTTTTGAAAAGGTAATAGCTAGAGAAATAGATTTAAGTTTCTCAGCTTATCAAAATGGAATGCACAATGAAAGAGTCACCCACATAAAAATACCAACAAATCTCAGAAATATAGTATAAACTTTATGATCAGAAAATAGATAAAAGCTATATGATAAATCAACCTGATATATTGCAGTTACGGTAATCATGATAACACAGGAGGTTGAAACGTAGCGATGCGCTGAATATTTAGTCTCTTTTTTTGTTTTTAACTAGGCAAGTCGGTTAAGAATAAATTCTTATTTACAATGACGGCCTACCCCGGCCAAACCTGGACGACGCTGGGCCAATTGTGCGCCGCCCTATGGGACCCCCATTCACGACCGGATGTGATACAGCCTGGATACCAAACCAGGGACTGTAGTGACGCCTCTTGCACTGGGATTTGAAGGATTGGTGTACATGCCCTGTGCAGTGGAACAGGAGCCAGCATGGTTGGTTTTGGGTGGAGTTAGGAGGGACTAGGGTGCTCAGAACAGAGAGGGGAAAGGACTGGTCAGTGTTATGGAAGGCTGAGGCTCTCTACTTCCTGGTAATGGCGGCCACAGCTTTCTTGGCAGCGTCATCCAGGTCATTGGCGGCTACGATGGGCAGTCCACTCTCTGACAGGATCCTCTTGGCCTCCTGCACATTTGTCCCTATAACACACACACACACACACACACACACACACACACACACACACACACAGCGTTAGTGAATGGTCTATGATGTATAAGGAGAGAGTTGTATGCTGCGTCTCACACCGCTACACCCACTGACTAAAAAGACACAGAACACAGGAGAACTTAACCCAATGACAGGTGCACCAAGAGATTGGTGAAATAGAACAGATGTGTCTGTGAAGGAGTGAGAAAGCCAGTGGTCTTGAAAAGGGCAGAGGGAATGTACTGCGTTCCATTGGCTGCAGTGGAGGTCAGAGGAGAGGCAGGCAGGCAGCTGGCGGGGTCTCTGCTGATCTGATCATGCCCCAGTGGAGCTCTAGCCATGCAGAGACACCCTGAGACACTACAGCTCTGAGGCCTACACTGGCTCCCTCAAAGCACAGTCCTAACCATGAGAGCAATGATGGAGAGAGGGGGGGGGGGCAGAAAAAGAGAGATATGAAAAAATAGTGAGATAGTGAGAGCTTACGCACAAACTTGTCTCTGCTCTCCCTTAGAGAAAAGGCCAACCCACAGAAACAACAGAGCCCAGCTGTCTATGTGCTGTTCACTGATTCACTGATTTCACAGGTGAGAATGGTACTGCAGGGAGGAGGGAATTTACATAACGCAGGTGTTCCACATCCCTATGATGTGTGTGTGTGTGTGTGCGTGTCGGCGCGGCTCTCCTGACTGGTGTGTAATTAAGATTGCATGATATGTGAAATCTCAGGAGCCTGGATGTTCTAATCAATAGCAGTTTCATGAGGAATTATATTACCGCCGCCACTTAACTCCTAATATTTCAGCGCTTTTGTCCGGTGAGATAATAACTCATTCTAAACACATTTTTTGAGTTCTGCACAAAGCAATCAATTGTGTAATCTAATTAGAGGAAGGGAAGGCATTGGGCAGACACACAGCAGATATGGGATCCAAAGTCATCTTCTAAACGAACAGCATCTTCTCTGTCCTCTGCTAAATCTATATGGAAAAGGGCACTGCTTTCGCTCAGAGGCTCAATACACTGAAATAAATTTCATTTGGATTGACAAATCACAGAGATCATATTCCCGTAGAGGTCATGGAGAGGTTATCAGCTAATAAACAAATCCAATCTGAGACAAGAAACACTCCTATTCATCTTCATATGGCCTTCACTCTGCTGCTATACAAATATATTTTTACAGAAAAGATTATAGACAAATATTGTATAAGGAAAATACTTAGTTCCTGGCTCTGTCGGGAATCCTGGAACTGAAACTCCTAGATCTAACACCAACAGACTTTCTAAGAATCTCACCACACATAGGGTTCAACAAACACAGAGTGTGTGTGAGTGCCTCTGCATGTGTGATTGTGGAGGGTGTGTGGAGAAAGCTTGTGTCAGTGAGCAGAGTGCAGTTCCAGAATGAGCGGCAGGGAGCAGTGTCTGTCTGTCTACAGCAGCAGCCCAGCTTACTGATACTGTACGGGAGGTGTAGTTTCACCTACAGCCACTAGGTGCTGCCAGAGACCTCAAAGTCAGGTCTAAAGAAAACATCAGCAGAGGCCTGTCCCTTCAAGAGACACTTTATACTATACTACTAGGAGGAAGGACATTCACAATGGTGCTGATAGATATATATATATACACACACACACACACACACACACACACACACACACACGCACACACAGAATAGAATGGTGAACATATGTATCATACAGAATATAATTGATTTCTACTATGTGGAATAAAGAACTATGTTCTCTCTATGCAACACATAACTGCAGTGTACTGAATGAACATACATGGTCAATACATCCTCCCTTATACAATACAAGGAGTGTGTGATAATGACTAGCCCTGTCCAGTACCTTCAGCTGGGATCTCTGGGGTGGGAGCTTGCCTCCTCTTGTAGTAGAGGGATCTAAACAGTGGCACTGAGAGCTACACGGGCTCCAGAAGCACCATGAGCCCCAACAGCCCTGCCTGAGTTTATAGCAGATTCTGATCATTGTAAATTAAGCTGTAGCAGGGGCCTATTGTACCTTGGAGGACTGTCCTGCTGAGGCAACTACACTGCCACAGCCTGGGACCTGAAGGAGGGAATACCTCTCCTTCTATCATTTTACACTTCTAACTACTCAGAGACTATAGTTCCTTCCCCAAGTCTACATGTTAGAGTGTATAAGAGAGAGAGAGAGAGAGAAAGTGAGAGAAGGGAGTGAGAGTTTATGTATGCGTCTGTGGTAATGGGCATGTGACAGGTGTGTGTGTGTGGTCCATGGCTGGACAGTGATGGCCCGACCAAAGCATCTGATGGCTTTATTAAAGCTGTAATGATACTGTCAGTGATGTGTGTGTGTGTGGTCTGCAGCTAGTCAGCAGTAGATTAAGCTAGAATGATACTGTCAGCACGACCTCTCTAGAACCACTAGTCCATTCTAATTACATTGGAAAACGTCTATATCCCCCACATTCTCCTTTATTAAGGAGAGCCTGGCCTCGACAGACAGCCAGCCAGCCAGCGGAATGGCCTGAAGGGAATATAGTCCCTTTTTCACAAGACCGTGTGGCGCGTTTAAGGGACTTTTATCCACACACACAGACTCATGCATACACAAAGACACATGCCACACATGCACATTCGCACACACACTGTGGCCAGAGTCTCTGAGAGGGGGCAGTAGTTCCTCATTTAGATTTAGCGTGCATGTGTGTGTGTTTACATCAGGCATGACTATCTGCATTGGAGAGCCTGACAACCATGCAGTGTCCATCAATAAACGAAAGTCCAATGATTGAAAGCCAGCCCATTAATAAAACATCAACCACTGGCATAAAATTCTCAACTCCACATCTCCACAGCCAACCACCATGTGGCCAAAGGATGCAGAAAAAAGGCTTTCCAATTAAAAGTGGCAGAGTTAATCCTGGCTGATCCTTTTGAAGAGCAGCCTGCCATTATGGGGTCTGTGGTCAGCGCAGCTAGCTAGGCTGATTGATTCTGACCAATCCCGCTCTATGATGCCCCAGCCGTAATGACCACAGCTAAATCAAGGATTAAACGCCATGAGGACTCTGATTCAACCCAATGGTCACCATGAACTTCTGAGCCAATCCCCAATTTGAGAGCCAGAGGCAATTTGTGACATGTTTGTGAAAAGTGAAACCGCTAATTAACGTTTTTGTGTGTGTCTTCCATGAAAACATATTGTCAGAGTCAACACAAACACGTGTGTGTGATCAAAGCAGTATCGATCACACTAAACATGCTGCCACCACTATTCAGGGAAGTCAATCCCAGCTATGGATTTGAACACAATCATTTGCCTCTTTCAGCCCTGAGTCCAACAACAGGGAGTGTTTATCTGGGTTTTATTTGCCACCAATGCTCCTTATAGGACACATCACTGCACTCTATACTCCTCTGTAAACTGGTCATCTCTGTAGACCCGACGCAAGACACACAGTTGTTTCTTATTTATAAAACCCACTTAGGCCTCACTCCCTCCTATCTGAGATACCTACTGCAGCCCTCATTCTCCACATACAACACCCGCTCTGCCAGTCACAGTCTACTAAAGTTCCCCAAACCACACACATCCCTGGGTTGCTCGTCTTTTCAGTTCGCTGCAGCTAGCAACTGGAACGTTATGTGTTGCTACCATGCTGTGTTTCATGTGTTGCTGTCATGCTATGTTGTCGTCTTAGGTCTCTCTTTATGTAGTGTTGTCTCTCTTGTCATGAGTGTTTTGTCATATATTTTAATTTAAAATGTTTGTTTTTAATCCCAGCCCCCATCCCCGCAGGAGTGCCTTTTGGTAGGCCCTCATTGTAACTAAGAATTTGTTAAATAAAGATATACATATATATATATATATATATTACAGGTCGACCGATTAATCAGAAAGGCCGATTAATTAGGGCCGATTTCAAGTATTCATAACATTCGGAAATCGGTATTTTTGGGCACAAATTTAAATGTACCTTTATTTAACTAGGCAAGTCAGTTAAGAACACATTATTTTCAATGACGGCCTAGGAACGGTGGGTTAACTGCCTCGTTCAGGAGCAGAACAACAGATTTTCACTTTGTCAGCTCAGGGGATACAGTTAACTAGTCCAACCCATTATGACCTGCCTCTCTCCCGTTGCACTCCACAAGGAGACTGCCTGTTACGCGAATGCAGTAAGCCAAGGTAAGTTGCTAGCTAGCATTAAACTTATCTTATAAAAAAACAATCAATCATAATCACTAGTTAACTAGCTGATATTACTAGATATTGTCTAGCGTGTCCTGCGTTGCATATAATCTGACTGAGCATACAAGTATCTAAGCATCTGACTGAGCGGTGGTAGGCAGAAGCAGGCTCGTAAACATTCATTCAAACAGCCCTTTCTTTGCGTTTTGCCAGCAGCTCTTTGTTGTGTGTCAAGCATTGCGCTGTTTATGACTTCAAGCCTATCAACTCCCGAGATGAGGCTGGTGTAACCGAAGTGAAATGGCTAGCTAGTTAGCGCGCGGTAATAGCGTTTCAAAGGTCACTCGCTCGGAGCCTTCTAGTAGTTGTTCCCCTTGCTCTGCATGGGTAACGCTGCTTCGATGGTGGCTGTTGTCGTTGTGTTGCTGGTTCGAGACCTGGGAGGAGCAAGGAGAGGGACGGAAGCTATACTGATACACTGGCAATACTAAAGTACCTATAAGAACAGCCAATAAATAGTCAAAGGTTAATGAAATACAAATGCTATAGAGGGAAATAGTCCTATAATTCCTATAATAACGACAACCTAAAACTTCTTACCTGGGAATATTGAAGACTCATGTTAAAAGGAACCATGTTGTCATGTTCTGAGCAAGGAACTGAAACGTTAGGTTTCTTACATAGCACACATATTGCACTTCTTCTCCAACACTTTGTTTTTGCATTATTTAAACCAAATTGAACATGTTTCATTATTTACTTGAGGCTAAATTGATTTTATTGATGTATTATATTAAGTTAAAATAAGTGTTAATTCAGTATTTTTGTAATTGTCATTATTACAAAGAAATGCAAAAACATTGGTCCTCCAATAATCGGTATCGGCGCTGAAAAATGATAATCGGTTGACCTATTCTTATTATTTATGTGTGTGTGTGTGTGTGTGTGTGTGTGTGTGTGTGTGTGTGTGTGTGTGTGTGTGTGTGTGTGTGTGTGTGTGTGTGTGTGTGTGTGTGTGTGTGTGTGTGTGTGTATCTATCTGGGGTTAACTGTATCTAGTTTAAACCAATCTGCAAATTTCACTTTCTATCAAAACAAAAGGCAACCTGTTTGACATTTTAGCATGGCCGATGCATACACATCTTTTGTAGTCGGTCCTTTCCTCATTTTAAAAGGTATGCTTAACTTCACTAGGGTAGGGGGCAGCATTCAGAATTTTGGATGAAAAGCGTGCACAAATTAAACTGCCTGTAACTCAGGCCCAGAAGATAGGATATGCATATAATTAGTACATTTGGATAGAAAACACTCTACAGTGTCCAAAACTGTTACAATAATCAAATCAAATCAAATTTATTTATATAGCCCTTCGTACATCAGCTGATATCTCAAAGTGCTGTACAGAACCCAGCCTAAAACCCCAAACAGCAAACAATGCAGGTGTAAAAGCAATAATGTCTGTAATAACAGAACTGATATGAGGAAAAATCCAACCCGGAAGTACTATTATTTTGAAAGGCTGTTTTTCCATTGAAAGCCTATCCAGCATACTTAGGACCCGGTTCACAAGCTCTGTGGCTTCCTCTATATGTGGCCAGTCTTTAGGCATTGTTTCAGGCTTTTACTCTGAAAAATGAGGGAGATACAGCACTTTCAATCAGTGGCCAGTGGAAATTTCCATTCATCAGCCATGCGTCTGATTGTGAACGAGCCTTTCTTGTTTCTCTTTCCTATTGACGAAGCTTTTGTCCGGTTGAAATATGATGGGTTATTTATGACAAAAACAACCGGAGGTTTGATTCTAAACATCGTTTGGCACGTTTCTACTAACTTTTATTGTCTGGAATTAGTGCACGCGCCTTCTGTATTCGGATTACTGGACAAATCGAAGGATTTTGGTCATAAAGAGGGACATTATCGAACAAAACAAACATTTATTGTCCAACATGGAGACCCGGGAGTGCCACCAGATGAAGATCATCAAAGGTAAGTGATTCCTTTTAATGCTATTTCTGACTTTTGTGACACCTCTCCTTGTTTGGAAAATGGCTGTATGGGTTTCTGTGGCTAGGAGATGACCTAACATAATCGCAAAGTGTGCATTCGCCGTAAAGCATTTTTGAAATCTGACTCAGCGGTTGCATTAAGGGCTAACCCTAACCCTTATCTATAATTCCATGCTTAACACTTGTATTGTTTATCAATGTTTATGATGAGTATTTCTGTTATTTGATGTGGCTCTCTGCACTTTCACGTATGCTTGTTTGAGACAATGCATTTCTGACCATAACGCGCCAATGTAAACTGAGATTTTTGGATATAAATATTAACTTTATCGAACAAAACATACATGTATTGTGTAACATGAAGTCCTATGAGTGACATCTGATGAAGATCATCAAAGGGTAGTGATTCATTTGATCTCTATTTCTGCGTTTTGTGACTCCTCTCTTTGGCTGGAAAAATGGCTGTGTTTTTCTGTGACTAGGTACTGACCTAACATAATTGTTTGGTGTGCTCTCGTCGTAAAGCCTTTTGGAAATCGGAAACTGTGGTTGTATTTACAAGAAGTTTATCTTTAAAATGGTGGATAATACTTGTGTGTTAGAGGAATTTTAATTATGAGATTTCTGTTGTGTTGTATTTGGCGCCCTGCAATTTCACTGGCTGTTGTCGAGGTGGGACGCTAGCGTCTGGGAGTGTAAAGACTAGTCAAACTGATGGTAGGTAGGGGTGTAGAGCTGTGGGCCGGGAGTGTAAAGACTAGTCAAACTGATGGTAGGTAGGGGTGTAGAGCTGTGGGCCAGGGGTGTAAAGACTAATCAAACTGATGGTAGGTAGGGGTGTAGAGCTGTGGGCCAGGGGTGTAAAGACTAATCAAACTGATGGTAGGTAGGGGTGTAGAGCTGTGGGCCAGGGGTGTAAAGACTAGTCAAACTGATGGTAGGTAGGGGTGTAGAGCTGTGAGCCAGGGTGTAAAGACTAGTCAAACTGATGGTAGGTAGGGGTGTAGAGCTGTGGGCTGGGAGTGTAAAGACTAGTCAAACTGATGGTAGGTAGAGGTGTAGAGAGAGCTGTGGGTGTAGCACCACCTGTACAGTACCCACCTTCCAGCCTGACAACCAGGGGAACTTTGAGCTCCAGCTCACGGCAAGCCTTGGTGATGCCGTTGGCAATGATGGCACAGTTGACGATGCCCCCGAAGATGTTCACCAGGATGGCCTCCACCTGTGGCCCGGAGGACAGGAGGGTTATTATAGTCCTAGGAAATGTTCAAACTTATAACGGGTTCTCCTATGAAGTACACCTACAATTCGTCTTACACATATTGATGTCTTCATATCTGAAAATGTTTACAGTAAAGTGATAGAGGGAGAGAAAAGACTGAAACAGTAAACCTGTGGCAGACTGTGTGATGTCTGGCCAGGCAGGGTAATTACACTAACAAAACACAACAGTAATTACTCAGAACAGACTG
This sequence comes from Oncorhynchus keta, assembly GCF_023373465.1. NCBI lineage: Eukaryota > Metazoa > Chordata > Actinopteri > Salmoniformes > Salmonidae > Oncorhynchus > Oncorhynchus keta. The sequence goes on along the minus strand of NC_068430.1, from coordinate 24,776,700 downwards.
TGTGATGTCTGGCCAGGCAGGGTAATTACACTAACAAAACACAACAGTAATTACTCAGGGCAGACTGTGTGATGTCTGGCCAGGCAGGGTAATTACACTAACAAAACACAACAGTAATTACTCAGAACAGACTGTGTGATGTCTGGCCAGGCAGGGTAATTACACTAACAAAACACAACAGTAATTACTCAGAACAGACTGTGTGATGTCTGGCCAGGCAGGGTAATTACACTAACAAAACACAACAGTAATTACTCAGAACAGACTGTGTGATGTCTGGCCAGGCAGGGTAATTACACTAACAAAACACAACAGTAATTACTCAGGGCAGACTGTGTGATGTCTGGCCAGGCAGGGTAATTACACTAACAAAACACAACAGTAATTACTCAGAACAGACTGTGTGATGTCTGGCCAGGCAGGGTAATTACACTAACAAAACACAACAGTAATTACTCAGAACAGACTGTGTGATGTCTGGCCAGGCAGGGTAATTACACTAACAAAACACAACAGTAATTACTCAGGGCAGATTGTGTGATGTCTGGCCAGACAGGGTAATTACACTAACAAAACACAACAGTAATTACTCAGGGCAGACGGTGTGATGTCTGGCCAGGCAGGGTAATTACTCAGGGCAGACTGTGTGATGTCTGACCAGGCAGGGTAATTACACTAACAAAACACAACAGTAATTACTCAGGGCAGACTGTGTGATGTCTGGCCAGGCAGGGTAATTACATTAACAAAACACAACAGTAATTACTCAGGGCAGACTGTGTAATGTCTGGCCAGGCAGGGTAATTACACTAACAAAACACAACAGTAATTACTCAGGGCAGACGGTGTGATGTCTGGCCAGGCAGGGTAATTACTCAGGGCAGACTGTGTGATGTCTGACCAGGCAGGGTAATTACACTAACAAAACACAACAGTAATTACTCAGGGCAGACTGTGTGATGTCTGGCCAGGCAGGGTAATTACATTAACAAAACACAACAGTAATTACTCAGGGCAGACTGTGTGATGTCTGGCCAGACAGGGTAAGTACACTAACAAAACACAACAGTAATTACTCAGGGCAGACTGTGTGATGTCTGGCCAGGCAGGGTAATTACATTAACAAAACACAACAGTAATTACTCAGGGCAGACTGTGTGATGTCTGGCCAGGCAGGGTAATTACATTAACAAAACACAACAGTAATTATTCAGGGCAGACTGTGTGATGTCTGACCAGGCAGGGTAATTACACTAACAAAACACAACAGTAATTACTCAGGGCAGACTGTGTGATGTCTGGCCAGGCAGGGTAATTACACTAACAAAACACAACAGTAATTACTCAGGGCAGTTGTGTGAAGAGTTGAGTGTGAGCAGAGGATTAATCATGCATGTTTGTTTATCATCTCTAATCTGTAAGAGCCACTGTGTGTGTGAATGGTGTGTGTGTGTGTGCGTGTGTGAGTTAATGATGTTTACACACTCTTCTTGGGCCAAATCCAATCTCTTTGGGTCACATTCTTGAGATCTGCATATGTAACTAAAAAAAGCCAGTGTATAGACTGAACACTGGAATACAACATATTGGTTCAAGAATTGTATTGCCATTTGATGAGTGTGCTTTTCCTGGATTCAAGTCAGACAACATTCTATATTTTTGCCATTGAATATGTCCTCTTTGAGGACACACTACATGGTGTGTGTTTGTGTGTGTTCGTCAGACAGCCATATTAATGTGGAGCAGCTGTCAATCTCCAAGGAGAAGCAGTCCTCAGGTGGAGGTGTTGTTCATCACTGTCATCTGTGACTGATACCACACTATTAGAGCCAGTACCATAACCAATAACACAGGGACAGCCATGCCAAAGACACACACATGCACTACACACGCACAGACAAAATTGCTTCTCCACAGAACATTCTGTCTATAGTGAGTGAGAGGTGGTGTGAGAGAGAGTCTCATTGGTCCAAACTTGCATAAAACAATTTCACTGTCTGCCTTACAACCTGCTACTGTAGGTGAGATCTGAAGCAGGGCCTGAATGTTCCTTTCTAAAGGTAGATGTCATCTCCACAGCCTGGAGGTGTGAGTGTGTGTTCCCCTTGGCCCTAGGTAGCTCTCGCCCCAGGCACAGACAGCAGATTGGTCTAATCCTGACACTGCCTCTGCCCAGTTACAGCATTACAATCAGACAAAATCACAGAGAGGTAGAGAGAGCGAGAGGAGAAAGAGCACGAGAGGAGAGTGAGAAGAGTACGTGAGAGGAGAGAGAGCGAGAGCAGAGTGAGAAGAGTACGTGAGATGAGAGAGAGCGCGATAGCAAGAGAGAGAGAGCAAGAAAAAGCGCGCAATAGCAAGAGAGACCGTGATAACAAGAGAAAAGAGAGCATGATAGCAAGAGGAGAGAGAGCGCGAAAGCAAGAGGAGCGAGAGAGCGCGATAGCAAGAGGAGAGAGCGCAAGAGGAGAGAGAGCGCAAGAGGAGAGAGCGGCAAGAGGTGAGAGAGCGTGAGAGGAGAGCGCAAGAAGAGAGCGCGATAGCAAGAGGAGAGAGAGAGCGCGATAGCAAGAGAGAACGAGAGCGCAATAGCAAGAGAGAACGAGAGCGAGATAGCAAGAGAGAACGAGAGCGAGATAGCAAGAGAGAATGAGAGCGAGATAGCAAGAGAGAACGAGAGCGAGATAGCAAGAGAGAACGAGAGCGAGCGAGATAGCAAGAGAGAGCGAGATAGCAAGAGGAGAGAACGAGAGCGAGATAGCAAGAGGAGAGAACGAGAGCGAGATAGCAAGAGGAGAGAACGAGAGTGAGACAGCAAGAGGAGAGAGAATGAGAGCGAGATAGCAAGAGAGAGAACGAGAGTGAGACAGCAAGAGAGCGAACGAGAGCGAGATAGCAACAGGAGAGCGAGCGAGAGCGAGATAGCAAGAGGAGAGAGAACGAGAGTGAGACAGCAAGAGAGCGAACGAGAGCGAGATAGCAAAAGGAGAGAGAATGAGAGCGAGATAGCAAGAGGAGAAAGAACGAGAGCGAGACAGCAAGAGAGAACGAGTGCGAGATAGCAAGAGGAGAGAGAGCGAGAGCGAGATAGCAAGAGAGAATGAGAGGAACGAGAAGAGAGCGAGATAGCAAGAGGAGAGCGAGCGAGAGTAGTGAGCGAGAAGAGAGCGAGAAGAGAGCATGCGAGATAGCAAGGGGAGAGTGAGCGAGAGGAGAGAGAACGAGAGCGAGATAGCACGAGGAGAGCGAGCGAAAGGAGCGAGAGTAGTGAGGGAAGTGAGCTAGAGTAGTGAGCGAAGTGAGCGAGAAGAGAGCAAGCGAGATAGCAAGGGGAGAGTGAGCAAGAGGAGAGAGAACGGGAGCGAGATAGCAAGAGGAGAGCGAGCGAGAGGAGCGAGAGTAGTGAGTGAAGTGAGCAAGAAGAGAGCGAGAAGAGAGCAAGCGAGATAGCAAGGGGAGAGTGAGCGAGAGGAGAGAGCGAGAGGAGAGAGCGAGAGGAGAGCGAAATAGCAAGAGGAGGGAGAGCGAAATAGCAATAGGAGAGAGAGCGAGAGGAGAGAGCGAGAGGAGAGAGCGAGAAGAGAGAGCGAGAAGAGAGCGAGATAGAAAGAGGGAGAGCGAAATAGCAATAGGAGAGAGAGCGAGAGGAGAGAGCGAGAGGAGAGAGTGAGCGAGAGGAGAGAGCGAGAAGAGAGAGCGAGAAGAGAGCGAGATAGAAAGAGGGAGAGCGAAATAGCAATAGGAGAGAGAGCGAGAGGAGAGAGCGAGAAGAGAGAGCGAGAAGAGAGAGCGAGAAGAGAGCGAGATAGAAAGAGGGAGAGCGAAATAGCAATAGGAGAGAGAGCGAGAGGAGAGAGCGAGAAGAGAGAGCGAGAAGAGAGCGAGATAGAAAGAGGGAGAGCGAAATAGCAATAGGAGAGAGAGCGAGAGGAGAGAGCGAGAGGAGAGAGTGAGCGAGAGGAGAGAGCGAGAAGAGAGAGCGAGAAGAGAGCGATATAGCAAGAGGAGGGAGAGCGAAATAGCAATAGGAGAGAGAGCGAGGAGAGAGCGAGAGGAGAGAGCGAGAGGAGAGAGTGAGAGGAGAGCGAGAAGAGAGAGCACTAGAAAGGGAGAGTTACAGCAAGCTAGAAAGACAGTGAGAGTAATAGATAAGAGAAAGACAGAAAGAGAGACAGGCAGAGGTCGCTGTGGCTTCTGGTGGTGAGATCTGTCAATACTCCAAGCTCTGTTGAACCTTAGCCCTGCCATTGATTTCTCCCTGTAGCTCATTAGACTATCTATACTCCAAGGACACCACACTAGGAAAGGTATATCTACACATCAACATACATATTACACTCAAGTTTAACTTTATACAATGTCACTCAAGGAAGCCCAATCAATGCCCATGATCTGACTTGTGGACCACCGTGGTGGCTCCCAGGTGTGATTACAGTGCTGTACATACTGTAACAGCACTGTTGTAGATAATCAAACTCAATAAAAATCATGTTCAGTAAGACAAGCACATCTCACAATGAATCTTTCCTTCACCATGTGGTTCAGCCGGTTTCTGGCGACACACAGAGTGATTGAAGTTTCCCATCAGCGCTTGAGGCTGATTTACAGAACACAACACAGGGATGCGCGGGGTAAAACTGGTGAATGTCCTGCTATTCTGTCTCCTCACCACTGGGGGGCAATAAATATTAAGATGCTGGTTCTGAAGCTCAGTACAAGCCCTATTCTGTTGCCATCAGCAGCACATTCTTCAATCCCAGCTCTATTCAGTAGCACCATATTTCTCCCATTCACGAGTGTCCTATTAACATCTATGTATATAAATGATACATGAGACATAATTTATGTATGCCCGCATGCAAGTAAAAGCAGTTTATAGAAATAAGGATAAAAAATAGTTGGCTTCACTTCGGTGGAGTTTTGTCATTCAAAAACATGTTAAACAGAGCAGCCCCCTAGCCCGTGTTCAAGAGTTCAACTTTCACCAAACAGGCTTTCAACGGTTGCAACACAGTTTTTGAGAAATGTTTGGTTAAGTGTGATCACTAGCCATGATTCCAATGTATCGTCTCAGAGTTAAAAGACTAGGCACACATGATCAACCACCTGCTGTCACACAGCACCGCCATGAGCAGAGGTCTAAAAGACTCTCTCTAAGTTCCTTGTATCCTCAGTGTTCAGGAAATGGATGAAGACAACACCACATTCAGAAAGCTCTGTAAATATGTCATTCACATCAAGCTTCAATGACCTTTATACTGTGAGGGGGTAAGGTGTCACCTCCGTCACCAATGTGTTGCACCTGGATGACGCGCGGGAGCCATTCTGCAAACGGTTGACGACATACTGGTTACATACTGTAGTGGCTTTAGAGACGTTGAGCTGCAGTAGAACCACAGAGCCTCTCCACCGTAGATCTGGCTCTTTAAATGTCACACTGATTAATAGCAGAAAGGAATGTTAGGGTCAATCCCTTTGGTTCAATCCCTTCTCCATTCAAAAGTCAATCTCACATGTGATCCAGTCGATTCGAGCTCGGACTCAAACTCTGACCAACCCAAAATCACACAAAGATCAATTCAAATCCACTCGGATGCAATTCAATAACATACATTGTACTACTCTCCAATTGCCCCTGTGATACTGTAGCCTCATCATTTGAGCTAGGATAAATATAGGCGATTTATTTGCTTGCAGCAGAGCATAAAGGAATAAAGTTTATTGTAACGGGATCCTTTGGGAACCTTGATGCCTGTAACGTATGAGGAGTTCTACCTGGCCCAGTGAATGATTCAAACTTCACATAATAGGATCATAGCAGCCTCTGCTCCAATACCGTCAAGGCTCTTTCACATCAAACTGCGAAAGAGCTTCACAGTAGAAACAGGCTTTTCAGCCTCCATTATCCAGCCTGCTAACTGCATTTAAGACGGGATGAAATGTAGCTTTGTAGACTCTACGCTGACAGACAGAGGAACTGCATTTAAGACTGGATGAAATGTAGCCTCGTAGACTTTACGCTGACAGACAGAGGAACTGCATTTAAGACAGGATGAAAGGTAGCCTCGTAGACTCTACGCTGACAGACAGAGGAACTGCATTTAAGACTGGATGAAATGTAGACTCGTAGACTCTACGCTGACAGACAGAGGAACTGCATTTAAGAAAGGATGAAATGTAGCCTCGTAGACTCTACGCTGACAGACAGAGAAACTGCATTTAAGACTGGATGAAATGTAGCCTCGTAGACTCTACGCTGACAGACAGAGGAACTGCATTTAAGACTGGATGAAATGTAGCTTCGTAGACTCTACGCTGACAGACAGAGGAACTGCATTTAAGACTGGATGAAATGTAGCCTCGTAGACTCTACGCTGACAGACAGAGAAACTGCATTTAAGACTGATGAAATGTAGCAGACAGACAGAGGAACTGCATTTAAGACTGGATGAAATGTAGCTTCGTAGACTCTACGCTGACAGACAGAGGAACTGCATTTAAGACTGGATGAAATGTAGACTCGTAGACTCTACACTGACAGACAGAGGAACTGAATTTAAGACTGGATGAAATGTAGCCTCGTAGACTCTACGCTGACAGACAGAGGAACTGCAAATCCCCAGTGTCAATGCATTTTATAAAACACATTCATATTTTATGCCTATGCCTCATGTTCAACACAATATGAGGATGAATGACTGGTATATACACAACATTATAACCCAACAAGTCATCCCCAAAACAACCCATGGTACCTACAAAATAGACATGAGAAACCATAATATTTCTCCCCTATAGACCTCTCAACACCTAAAAAGTGATTTTCTTGCACTAATTTGAACTAACTAACTAACCAGCCATCCATAATTGCATTTCCTCTGTCTGCCGCCAGCATCCCTGTGGTTAGTGTGTACTGCTGAATTATCACTCCGACACACATTTAGCACTGTGCTTCACACTAACAGCAGTGTACCCCTGCTGACCACTGCTAATCTGTCAGAGGAAACGCATCTCTTTTGTTGTAGCCTAGCAGATAGTCCAGAAACATCTGGAAATCCTTGGTCTCTCTGTGGCCTATTAAGGGCATTGTTCTGCTTTATCTGGTGAAAGCAGCCTCATCTGACAGGCCTGCAAGTCCAGGTCGGGGCTGCACCACCCAAAACAGGGGCTAACGGTTAACATGCAGCCTTTCCAAACGAAGACAGGGCCTACAGGCACTAATGATCTACCATGAATCAGCAGTTCAGCTGTGGTATTGGGCCCAGTTCTATTTAGGTCCCCACCACCTTCCCACAGGTAGGTGAGAGCAATAGTTTGAAAGCTCTTACTTAGCCTATTGGAGAACCCGGTGAAGCAATCACCATATAAACCAGAAGTCCTCCCTACTACATCAATGGAGCTCCCAGTTTATCCCAAATAACCGATTGAACCCACATAAAAATGACTTGTCGCTTCTGAGGACAAAAAAACACATACATGGTCAGTCATACAACACACGTGCACAGCATGGATATTAAATAGCATATGTACGTTTGTGTATAGCGCTACAAACAGCACACTTGGCCTGGACAATAAGACCGTCCATTTGATTGTAGTTCTTCTTTGTATCCTCCTCCTGGCTTTCTCTTTTGGCACCATCTTATTAAATCTAAGGGCTATTTTCCTCTCTGCAAATCCATTCCCTCTGGTGTGCTACTCTTCAGAGGGCGAGAGAGACAGACAGAGATAGAGAGAGATAGAGATGCGGGGGTATACGTGTCGTGCAGGCCTGGATGCTATTGAAGGCTGGGATTGGGCCTGGCGAGGGGGATAAGAGGGAAATAATTATCCGGGCTGTTGAAGCATGACAGCTCCTCCTCGCCCAAAGTGAAAGAGATGAAGCATTATGTCAAGAAAGCCTGCTCACAAACACATCTTGACACCGCCATCTAAAGTTTCACTTCATTTTAAGAAACCCTCAGTGACTGACGGCTGGCTACCTACGTGATCAATGGACGGGAGATGCTTCTCTACCGACACACAGGGAAAGATGGCTTTACTGAGTCTTTACTGCAAACATTGTCCCTCTTAGTAAAGCTTTAGATAAACAAATGTGTGCGCAAATGTCATTCGGAAGATATTTGTATGTGTGAAAGTATAGAAAATGTAGCTATAAAAATAGCTGTAGAAGTAGTATGATTCTGTATCAAAGACCATTCTCTCGTTTCTTCCAAATCCATGTCTTTTTCCTGGAATACCCAAGTTATTTTCCTGGAATACTCAAGAACCAGGTAGGTGACTGTCCATATGTCATGACAAATCCAGAAACCATTCATTGCATTGGTCGTCACTAGGTATCAAGAAATATAAATGTCAACAATTTGTTGAGCCCTGATATGACCTAACAGTGACATAGCACAAACCAACCCACTCTGAAAAACAATGTCCTATCCTATACAATATGTCCTTCTCTCTCTCCATCTCCTGACACATCCTGCTGTCCTGAAAAGCTCTCTATGCTGCGAGATCTGAAGATGGCCATGTCCTTCTGTTCCTCAGGCCCTGTTGCCACGTGACTGACCAGCACACTCTCTCTATGCTGAAGAAAAAAACAATCAAGGTAGAAATGGGTTTGCAGCAAGCCAGGGGAGGCACAGGCGAAGGTGGAGATGCGGGGGATGGGGGGACAACAGTGTCCCTGTGAATTGATACGGGAGCCAGTCATTTCCGCCTCAAGGTCCATCTCTCTTGTGAGAGATGTGTTGTGAAGTGTTGTGAACTGTGACAGCTGGCTCTCGGTGAACCCATCTCCCAAGTCATCCTATCACTCAGACACTTTTCAACACACTCGCCAATATGGCCAAGACAATGCAGCTATCAAGACGCTAACCACAAATTTAAAAGACACCAAACCACTCATACACACAGACCCACACACACTCAAACTAGTTGTATAATGTTATAAAACCTAATGCATTCATATTTTTATTTCACTTGTTGAATCCTTCAGTCAATGAGTAATGTACATGGCACTAAACTACCAAGTGCTCTATCAGTTTGCAGCGTACAGACAAGAGACAGTTTTCTGAAGGTCGTGGTAGGGGACAGACATCAAGGCGAAGTTAAATGTAAAGCACAGCGTTAACAATGGCATTTCATCCATCGACACAATAGGGGCTGTTTAATGTAGACAGCCTGATCTACAGAAGTGGAATAAATGCTCCTGATGACATTGGATTGTCTCATTTAGTGTCTCATTAAGTTTCTCGTTAAGTCAGTGTTAGAAAAACCAAATAAACCAATTCCAATTTGTGCTCATGTCTGCAAGCTGCTGGCCTCCATGCTCACACATGTACTTCTGCACCCCATCCATCCCACCCTGACTGAACCAACAACCCCAGCCTCTGAGCAGAGCTTTCTCCCATCCCATTGCTGTTTCCCAGGTCACATCATTCATATTCTCTCTATGCTACCAGGCACCGAGTGCTCGCAAGGAGCCCTGGGGGCCTCATCGAGTTTGGAACCCGACTTTGGAAAAGACTGAATTGCACTTTGTAGTGCACTTCACCTATCCCTTTTTTATGGAGATGGTGGCGTGCGCTGTGTTGGATCGTGTCTTTGCTGTTGAGTTTGAAGTGACTATTAAAACACAGAGGCATATCTGATGGAGCCGTCGGTCTGTCGAACGACCCTGCACTCGGTCACGTCCCTCAGCGTTTGCCACCGATAGTTTTTTAATCAGATGGGAGGGCAGAAAAAAAAATCCACAACAAGAAGGGCTCTAAAGCAAAAGTCCAATTTACCATCAGTAATCCAGGCTGGAGATTTAGTCATTTGACACTAGAATGGTTTCATGGGAAATCTATCTACTGTCAATACGTGGTCCTAAAGAGGGAGAATGCAAGCAATTTAGAGTGAAAGTGAAAAAAGTGCTCAAGTTTGCCAAGTATGAGAAGAGTAGTGAGACAGAGAATAGGTGGAAAACACATAGGAGGTCAAATCTTGACCGAAAAAAGGTCAGGTAAGAGGACAAGAGTGAGCGTGAGCAACAGGGGGACGAGATGACAGAAAGACAAGGCAATGAAAGATGGGAGACTGGCAGCAGGCAGACGCCACACGAGCGAGAGAAGGGAGCACAGAGACCAGCACTGGCAGGGGACACTGTCAGATGTCAGTCAGGGATGTAGAACTCATTTCCTGCTGCTCAACCCAGGATCTTGTGCATGTTCACACACACGATGTAGCTGCCATGGTGCGGTGATAAAGGCAGAGACTGTACAGCAGCCATATTATTCATCCCGAGGGCCGCATGTCACCGCTGACAGGCAGACATAAATATTCCTCAACCCTTTCAGCAAGGGTTAATGGCTGTCGATCAGCAAGGGAAGGGGCCAACAGAGATATGCAGGGCCACGTGTGCATACAGACACACAGTATCGCTCCATTTAAAGCACTACTGTTTGAGGGTAGCGTGAGCGCTGTTAAGATTAGACTGGAAAGGGAGACACACAGACAGCCACACACACATCCAAACCCCTCAAACTATCAGACACATACACATAGTACGCGCACAGACATTGTTAAATGTGAACAGTGATTACTATACACAATCCTCAGATATTTCTCCTTTCAATCATTGCAGAGCTCAGCCAGCAAAGTGGTGCTCTGCTCAACTCAGCTCCGAGCGAGAATTACTTTATTAAAATGAAGGAATGCATAATAGCAGGGAATGGCATACATAATCACCTCCGAGACCTAGCACAACAAACCAGCACAGAATATAACAGACCAACATTCCTACTTTGTTCATAATGCTACATGGCCAATCAAATTTTAATTTATTCTAATGTATGCACACAGAAGGTCAATTATCCAAATGATTCCAGTTCAGATTGCACCTGATCTTGGGAGACAATGAGCCATAAATGGCAGCTGGGTTGTTTTGCAAGGCAAATCATCTCCAACTTCTTTTTATCACTCTGCTTGCATAGACACACCACTTTTCTTTAGTGAAGTGCATTTGCTAATGGGTAAACAACTGGGCGTTTTAACCCACAGCACTGAAGCAGCCAGGCAGACAGACAGGTATGCATGCCTCAGCCAAAGACAGTCATATCAGTGAGTGACAAACAACAGGTCTGGATATATTACCAACCTAACCTACAGACTGTTCAGGCATGCACCCACACAAATGAAATCATATCATTTACACCTCACAGTAACATTTACTTCAGGAGCTAACAACTGAACTAGCTACATTCTTTTGATATGCGTAAACATAGTCACAGGCTCATCGTAGCGGTGAAAGAATGCAACCACCAATTAAGAACGCACACTTGTTAACGATGCTTCAAGATGTCCACCATTGTTCCTGTACCCAAGAAAGCGAAGGTAACTTAATTAAATGACTATCGCCCCATTGCACTCACTTCTGTCGTCCACCTTAACCAACATCACCACTTTCTGAGTCAAAATGCAAGCCGAGATCTACCACTCAGCCTATTTGTATTTATTACGGATGCCCATTAGCTGCTGCCAAGGCATCTAAAAAACAAGTTATTTGTTTAGATGGAGTCAAGGATATGGTTTGTATAACTCTACAAAGTCCTAGAAAAAATAGAAAAACATTACAGTGTAATCCATTTGAACAACTTTATTTGTAGATTCAATTAGTATTAGAGTTAGTAAATAATAAAGTAACTAATAAAGTCCAGATACAGCTTCTTTTGACAAAGTAGAAACTAAAATGAGGAGAATATTATAACCAGCCAGGTGTGCAGGTAAACTCATTTGCTGTGTTCCTAAAGACAAGCACCAGTGCATGAACAATAGTAACGGCTTATTGCATAAAAAAAAACTTGTGGTAATATATTCATGACAAGATATAAAAAGTCATCCGTTGATTCTATCGGACGCTGTATTGTAACCTTAGACCCGTGTTTTACACATGAATCAATCGTGTCTTCTCTTTATGCTTCAGGTCCAGACAGCACACAGCTTCGGCTGCACTCCACACAGTTTTCATGGGCCTTGAAGCTCACATGCCGGATCCATGATGAAATCTCTCCTGCTGATTGTCTTGTCAAGGCATTGCTTGTACAACACGTGTGTGTTGATAGCAGCCATGTCGAGCACGTTGTAGAATGCCGCAACAGGCCAGCTGCGAGTACCTCATTTTACAGAGTACAGTCCAGCCATCTGGTCCAGTGCATCCACACCAACCTATCACATAAAATAGAATAGAAAAGATTAGAATTATATATGATAATAATAATACTGTAAATTCAACATAATAAAAGGGATAATACACTGCATTCTGAAAGTATTGAGACCTCTTGACTTTTTCCACATCGTGTTACGTTACAGCCTAATATGTCCTCAATCTACACACAATACCCCATCAAGGTTTTTTAAAATTTTGCAAACATATTAAATATGACACACATAAATACCTTATGTAAATAAGTATCCAGGCCCTTTGCTATGAGAATCGAAATTGAGCTCAGGTGCATCCTGTTTCCATTGATCATCCTTGAGATGTTTATACAATTTGGAGTCCACCTGTGGTAAATTCAATTGATTGGACATGATTTGGAAATGCACACACCTGTCTATATACGGTCCCACATTTGACAGTACATGTCAAATGTGGGACCAAAGCCATGAGGTAGAAAGGAATTGTCCGTAGACCCCCGAGACAGGATTGTGTCGAGGCACAGATCTGGGAAGGGTACCAAAACATGCCTGCAGCATTGAAGGTCCATGAACACAGTGGCCTCCATCATTATTAAACGGAAGCAGTTTGGAACCACCAAGAATCTTCCTAAAGCAAATGTGGGAGAAGGGCCTTGGTCAGGGAGATGACCAAGAACCCGATGGTCACTCTGACAGAGCTCCAGAATTTACATATAGACCCAGTCAAAAGTTTGGACACCTACCGGTACTCATTACAGGGTATTCCTTTATTTGACTATTTTCTACATTGTAGAATAATAGTGAAGACATAAACTATGAAATAACACATATGGAATCATGTAGTAACCATAAAAGTGTTAAATCAAAATATGTAATATTTTAGATTCTTCAAAGGAGCCATCATTTGCCTAGATGACAGCTTTGCACTCTCTTGGTATTCTCTCAACCGGCTTCACCTGGAAAACTTTTCCAACAGTCTTGAAGGAGTTCTGAGCACTTTTTTGGCTGCTTTTCCATCACTCTGCGGTCCAACTCATCCCAAACCATCTCAAATGGGTTGAGGTTGGGTAATTGTGGAGGCCTGATCATCTGATGCAGCACTCCGTCACTCGCATTCTTGGTCAAATAGCCCTTACACAGCCTGGAGGTGTAAAATAAATGATAGACCCTCTAAGCACAAACCAGATGGGATGGCATAAAGCTGCAGAATGCTGTGGTAGCCACACTGGTCAACTGTGCTTTGAATTCTAAATAAATCACAGACAGTGTCACCAGAAAAGCACCCCCATACCACGTCCTCCATGCTTCATGGTGGGAACTACACATGCAGAGATACTCCGTTCACCTACTCTGCGTCTCACAAAGACACAGCAGCTGGAATCAAAAATCTCCAATTTGGACTCATCAGACCAAAGGACAGATTTCCACCGGTCCATTGCTCGTGTTTCTTGGCCCAAGCAAGTCTCTTCTTATTGGTGTCCTTTAGTAGTGGTTTCCTTACAGCAATTCAACCATGAAGGCCTGATTCACGCAGTGTCTTCTGAACAGTTGATGTTGAGTTGTGTCTGTTACGTGAACCCTGTGAAGGATTTATTTGGGCTGCAATTTCTGAGGCTGGTAACTCTAATGAACTTATCCTCTGCAGCAGAGGTAACTCTGGGTCTTCCTTTCCTGTGGCGGTCCTCATGAGAGCCAGTTTCATCATAGCGCTTGTTGGTTTTTGCGACTGCTCTTGAAGAAACTTTCCATATTGACTGACTTTCATGTCTTAAAGTAATGATGGACTGTTGTTTCTCTTTACTTATTTGAGCTGTTATTGCCATAATATCGACTTGGTCTTTTACCAAGTAGGGCTATCTTCTGTATACCACCACTACCTTGTCACAACACAACTGATTGGCTCAAACGCATTAAGGAAAGAAATTAAAATTAATTCCTGGTGACTACCTCATGAAGCTGGTTGAGAGAATGCCAAGAGTGTGCAAAGCTGTCATCAAGGCAAAGGGTGGCTACTTTGAAGAGTCTCAAATATATTTTGATTTGTTGAACACTTTTTTGGTTACTACATGATTCCATGTGTTATTTCATAGTTTATGTCTTCACTATTATTCTACAATGTAGAAAATAGTCAAATAAAGGAATACCCTGTAATGAGTACCGGTAGGTGTCCAAACTTTTGACTGGGTCTATATGTAAATATGTTTATTTAATTAAAAAAAAATACATTTGCAAAAATGAAAAAAAAAAGTTTTTGCTTTGTCATTATCAGGTATTGGGCGTAGCTTGATGGGAAAAAAACACATTTTAAATCAATATTAGAATAAGGCTGTCACGTAACAAAATTTGGAAAAGTCAAGGGGTCTGAATACTTTCCCAATGCACTGTATTTGGTGATTGGCAGATGGAAAGGTTATTTGTATATGGCAGAGATCTATACCTTTGTGCAATTGTAGTCTGTTGCCATCTCTGATATCTTCTTCTGGTCACTGCCGATGGCAACAGTTGGATGCATGGTGCTGAGGATGCAAACACTTATTTATTTTCCATCTGTCCACCGTGTGTATGTTGTTTTGTGCAGAGGGGGGTAGCTCCGGCCTTTGTTTGTTCCCTGTTCCCGAGCAGGCTAATCTACTTTGCAATCAACTTGTCTGCCAGGGAAATTCATGTGAAGAAATTGTCTATGGTCACATGGCTGCCTTTGCCCATGTAAGGCGCCATGAGTCTCAAATCCACAGTCTCAGACAGTCACTCACCCCATGGCCTGGTTTTGACTTTGAGCAGATATGGAAAGCCATTGAGCAAGTACTTGGTGGCTAACCAAAACTGAAGTCACATGCACCATTACCAGTCACATGCACCACTACCAGTTTCTATCTGTTTCTTTATCACCCATTCATCCATTGACGACAGAATAACATATTTACATTTTATTATGAGTTGTCATAGAAATGGCAGAATATGCTCTTTCAGATACTATATAGAAATCAAAATGTTTTACCTCCATGTGGCCCATGTACATGTGAAGGAAGATTTGATAAAGCAATGCTCCTGTTCCTGAATCTGTCAATAAGATGTGCCCATCTCTTCATGTACAATTTGATAACTGATAGACCTAATATTGTCACTCACCAGATTATTGTCAATTTAATCTTGTCTGTAGATTAACTCTTATTATCTGTGAAATTAGTTTCAGTATAGTTTAGGTGTAGTTTCCAGTATAGTTTAGGTGTAGTTTAGGTGTAGCTTAGGTGTGTGTAGGTGTAGTTTCAGTATAGTTTAGGTGTAGTTTCCAGTATAGTTTAGGTGTAGTTTCAGTATAGTTTAGGTGTAGTTTCAGTATAGTTTAGGTGTAGTTTCCAGTATAGTTTAGGTGTAGTTTAGGTGTAGCTTAGGTGTGTGTAGGTGTAGTTTCAGTATAGTTTAGGTGTAGTTTCCAGTATAGTTTATGTGTAGTTCGGGTGTAGTTTCAGTATAGTTTAGGTGTAGTTTCGATTGTCCAGCAGGCCGCCTGGCATAGTTTGTTTCCTGCTCATCATCTTCAAAAGGGTCAAGGATATATTTTGCACTATTCTAAAGGCCTACTGCATAATTTTCCTTATAATAAATTACATGAGTAATAGAGTTACAGTAAATAAAACAGTCCTGTAAACTGCTACATTTTACAAAGTAAAACATAAAAGAGAATGTTATCAACTTGCAAGGCATATGCAGTCAAATTATTAACATGAGCACTAACCGTGATAAATAAGCATAAGACAAACATCATTATCACATTATTGTTGTTCTAAATTAAATCAACCTCATCATTCAGTTAGGCCTAATTTAAATTTGATTGTGAAGTAACTTGCACAATTATCTCCCATTCCATCCATTTGTCATTCATTCAGTGGGCTGGGATCCTTTTCTTCGCTGGATAGTCAAGAAAATGTTTTGCATGCTTTCCTTTCCCTCGCAATACATTTGATTGATAATAAGATTATAGTAAATAAAACTGTCCCATAAGAGCTTCTTTATAAAAAGTCAAATGTAAAAGTGAATGGTATCAACCCCCAAGGCACAAGTCACATTTTTGCTGCTGATAAATATGCATAACAAACTCACCATTACACTACTGTCTTTCTAAATGAAATCAACCTCTTCCTCCTCCCTATTATTCAGTTAGGCCTCATTTAAATTCATTTGTGAAGTAAGGTGCACAATTATCACCAATTCATCCATTTGTCATTCATTCAGCAAGAGACTGAGATGCATTAGTGCCTGGCTGGGTACCAACATCCTACAGCACATTGACAAGGTGAATTAAGTTGGGAAAAGGTGTGAGAAAAACTGGTAAAAAGTCCCTGGATACTTTTCGGTTTGTGATTGGTCAGCTATTTGAGCCAGTAAAGGGTGCTTTACTATTCTTGGGTAGCAGAATGACTTTTGCTTCCCTCCAGGCCCGAGGGCACACACTTTCTTGTAGACTTAGATTGAAGATGTGGCAATATCGTCCGCTATTATCCTCAGTAATTTCCCATCCAAGTTGTCAGACCCAGGTGGCTTGTCATTTTTGATAGACAATATATATGTATTTTTTACACTGCTTTTCTTTCATAATTTGGTGAGTTTACCTTAAATGTTTAGGGTCAGCATTTGTTTCTGCCATGTCATGCCTAAGTTTGCTAATCTTGCTAATGACAAAATCATTAAAGTAGTTGGCAATATCAGTGGGTTTTGTGATGAATGAGACATGATTCAATGAATGATGGAGGTTAGTTAGCCTTTTTTGCCAAAATGTCATTTAAGGTTTTCCAAAGCTTTTTACTTTCATTCGTTATATCATTTATTTTTGTTTAATAGTATAGTTTCTTATTTTTATTCAGTTTAGTCGCATGATTTTTCAATTTGCAGTACGTTTGCCAATCGGTTACACAGACAGACTTAATTGCCATTCATTTAGCCTCATCCCTTTTACTATGCAACATTAACCATTAACCAAACAGTTCTCTAGCAATGATGTTTGTGCAGTAGGCTATAGGCCCAATACATTGTCACTGCATATTGGCTATGCTTCAATTGTTCTTTTCAGACTATTTTGAATTATATTTCAACATTTTGGGTATATGATCACACTGGTAATAGATCATTTGTTGTGTTACTTGTGAGGCACAGCTGACTGAGCATAATAACTTGTTATTTTTTTTACTGGACTGATGGCTTGCATCTGATGGTCCGTCTGATGGGAAGGAGTGAGGAAGCAGCGGTGAAAATCGCCGTCCCTCCTATCTCTCTGCTGAGAAAAGGGGACAGTCTTCCAACTGATGACGAAACTTAAGTCGCACTGCATTATTTCTGCCTCATGCTCCAATTGATGGTGTTATTCCTATGACCAGAGAAAGTGAAATATTCCTCGATATTAAAAAAGACAAGCAGCTAATAATAACAACGCAAGCTTAAAGAAACACTTTGCTATACTCATTCATTACAGCTGCAGTGCTGGTTGTAGCGCGAGTGGAAATAGGGAGAAAGCACATTTTAAACAACTTCAACATGCACTTCCTCATAAAAACAGCAGCTCTTTGCTATACTCGTTGAGTCTCTAGTCATGGTTAAAAAAAAAGGAGATCTTACACTAATCAACTTTGCTGTGTGTTCGAGGCTTCTTTTTACCGTCTATGGCACTAGAAACTGTGCAGACAGTGATCTGAGCTATCAGATTGGCCAGTGGTAGGCCTATAAGTGCACTTAATTTGCTCTCTGGGCTCGCCGGGTAGGCGGAGTTCTAACTTCAGACACATGAAATAGTTCAAAATGGGAACACTGACTTCCCAGCGCCGGGGCTGCTTAATCAAGTGCACCTATAGCCAACAGCACGAAAAAAATCAAACAAATTGGAATGCAAGGCTTTATTGTAACTTTTTATTGTTATTTGTTACTAGGAATTCCTTGGTGACCACAGCCCTAGACCCACTACAATTTGAATACCACCCCAACTGATCTACAGCTGACGCAATTGCCATCTCATTGCACACTGCCCTATCCCATCTGGACAAGACGAATACCTTCGTAAGAATGCTGTTCATCGACTACAGCTCAGCCTTCAACACCATAGTGTCCTCCAAGCTCATTCCTAAGCACAGGATACTGGGTCTGAACCCCTCGCTATGCAACTGGGTCCTTGACTTCCTGACGAGCCGACCCCAGGTGGTGAAGGTAGGCAATTACGCCTCCGCAACGCTAATCCTCAACACGGGGGCCCCACACGGGTGCGTGGATCAGCCCCGTCCTGTGAGGCAAACTTCATACTTCTTTTCCCATTCAAGATTCCTATTGTAAATGAGTGAAATAGCTCAACGGAGCATGTGGAGGATGCATACAAGGTAATGTGGAGAGGGAGCGCATTTCTTTACCATGCACACTAAATGTTAGCATTTTTGGTGACTTGACATACATTGCATACTGTATGAATATGACCATAACATATGATTTATGGCCTTTATGGGGGAAGGGGTGGGGATCCTTATTATTATTGCCAGCCATAAGAGTTTAGTTCAATTTCCCCATATTATTAATTTCTGACCCCCCAAACTTATAGGGCCCAAAACAGGGGAGAAGCGACCCATAAATACCCAAGGGAAGGTATTTCTACTCAATGAGAGAGCAGAGCGAGAGAAAGTGCCAGGAGAAACTGAGTAAATCCCTTCTCTGGTGGTGTTTAGCAAGAAAGGCAATTTAGAGGCAATGAAATAACGTGGTAGAGCATTAATCCTGATAGTGCCATATCAAAATACCTCCCAGTATATAGCACCCACTGCCTCCTCTGCTCTAAACAGAAAGGCTTTTCAGACACTCATCTGTTATTCATCTGAGTGAATGACTGAACCACTGCAGTTATTGAATAGCAATGACTACTTTCCGCTGTGACTCGGCTCTGGCTAAATGAGTCATTTAGAAACTGATAGAATACACATATTGCAAACCCCGTCTCTCCTCCGCTTGTTCAGTCCTGACAGGTCTGGGGCGTGGGATGCCGAACTGCCAGAAAACCAGAAACTAGGGCGAAACAGATGGGTGCTATCAAGATTTAATTTCCAAAAAGACACGGATACATACACTGATTGAGCGTGTTAGTGCACTTTTCCCAGCCCTCTCTGTGGCATTTGGAAGCCCTTGTATAATGTCGTCGCCTGTACGTGCCACCAAAACCCGACCAAAGACCAGATTCGACTTATGCAGATGACGGGAATGGTTTCTGAGTCCCCCTGCATGCAGTCTTTCAGTGAGATGACCAGTTGATCCTAGGCTGACATTAAGACCTGCAGGTTTTGAAGCTGCCCGTGGAACTCTACAGAATATCAATTAGCCATAATAGGTTTTCTCAGGTATTAGAGCGATCAGAGAAGCTGATAAATGATCAGGGGAGGGATGGGGGAGGAAAGAAGCCCTCAGTCATTGAGATATTGCCTCGGCTACAGCCTGGTTCTCTGGTAGGTAAGGGCCACAACCTGCCCCGGGTAAAGCCCAGAGGAGAGACAACCTGCCCCGGGTAAAGCCCAGAGGAGAGGCAACCTGCCCCAGGTAAAGCCCAGAGGAGAGACAAGCCCAGAGAAGAGACAACCTGCCCCGGGTAAAGCCCAGAGGAGAGACAACCTGCCCCGGGTAAAGCCCAGAGGAGAGACAACCTGCCCAGGGTAAAGCCTAGAGGAGAGACAACCTGCCCCGGGTAAAGCCCAGAGGAGAGACAACCTGCCCCGGGTAAAGCCCAGAGGAGAGACAACCTGCCCCGGGTAAAGCCCAGAGGAGAGACAACCTGCCCCAGGTAAAGCCCAGAGAAGAGACAACCTGCCCAGGGTATTTATTTTATTTCACCTTTATTTAACTAGGCAAGTCAGTTAAAAACAAATTCTTATTTACAATGACAGCCTACCAAAAGGCAAAAGACCTACTGCGGGGACAGGGGCTGGGATTTAAAATAAAATACAAAATTTAGGACAAAAACACACATCACGAGAAGAGACAACACAACACTACATAAAGGGTAAGGGGTAAAGCCCAGAGGAGAGAGGAGGGCCTCATCTGGAGTCTGGCTCCCTGGCAATTGGTCAGTACAGAAGAAATCAGGGGATTTACAGTATGAGGAAGGTGGACCAATATTATGCCCTTTGCTCTACTGGGTCAGTCCAGCAGGGGCCAGCCTAATGAAGAGCTCATCATTAGCCCTAACAGACTAGCCAGGATACAGTCAATGGAGTAATGTAGTGGAAACAGCTCAATTTACTTCTCTCAGAATAGCAAGAGCATTATCCCAATAACAGCTACTGGTGGTACTGGCCGGTCTATGCTTTTTCTTCCCTCCAGTCCATTCCCCAAAATCCCTCCCAACTGTTTCAGTTCCCACTCCTACTGAGCCAGTAGCAGTCATAGCTGATGGTGGCAGTGACTGCTCTGCTCTCTAACTCACTTCTCCCCCATTCCCTCCAATGTGCCTTTCTAGTTCCACTAGAATAAACACCAACCACCCACGCCCCCACCATACCACTCTATCAACTCTCTCCCTCCTTCCCTCCCAAAGCACTCCCTGGATAGCTAGGACAGGACTGGGGAGTGGACGAGTGGGGGGAGTTACTGAATAGAAGCCTGCTACCCAAAGATGAGCTTCAGTGATTACAACCAGAGACAGTTTTCTAATTATTCTGTCAAACATCAATCCTGTGGCTGATGCAGGTCATCCTGGCGGCTGATGGACAATGTAATCACTGCTGGGCTTTAAAGTGGAGAAACTTCCACTCACCCTCTCTCCTTTTCCCAGTCTCTCTCGTTCCCTCTCTCCTGCTGCCTGGCAGACAGAGCTATGACAGCAGGTCTGAGAAATGGGAAATGTGAAAGGGCTCTATAAACTGATACAGTCAGTGTCCTGGCAGGGCTGGAGTCGTGAGGGAAGTGAACCAAACACTGCCTCTGAAATATGCATCCTTCACAGGGGGAGGCTGTGTTGAAAACCATAAAAGGGTAATGGAGGGAGGTAGAGGGAAACAATAAATACATCTTGCTCAATTAAGCTTTAAGAAAGATGAATGCATTAATTATACGTAAGTGCTTAACAGTATACCAGATCGCTTATATACTGTACATTGTAGGTTCAATCCAGGTCAAACTAGTGTAGGCTTAACTATAAATTAAGTGGTCACTACAGGGCATATAGAGAGTGTATTTAACATACAAATCCTTCTTTGAATCAATGGTTTATTGGCCTAGTTGAATCTCCTGTGCTGCAGATTGTTCTAGAAGGATAGAACAGCATTGTGAGGGATGGTAGAGGCCAGCCATCTCCTGTCCATCGTCGTACCAACTGTGACCATTAAAAGCTACCCTAACCAGAAAGCGTGGATGGATGGCAGCATTCGTGTAAGACTGAAGGTGCGATCCACTGCATTTAACCATGGAAAGAGGTCTGGAGATATGGCTGAATATAAACAGTGTAGTTATTCCCTCCGCAAGGTAATAAAAACAAGTGAAATGCCGGTACAGGGACAAGGTGGAGCCGCAATTCAACGGCTCAGACACGAGATGTATGTGACAGGATCTACAGGAAATCACAGACTACAAAAACAAAAACAGTCACATCACGGATACCGACGTCACGCTTCCACACAAACTAACTTCTCTGCACACTTTGAGGACAATACAGTGCCAACGTCTCGGCTCGCTAACAAAGCCCCCCCTCTCCTTCTCAGTGGCTGATGTGAGTAAAACATTTAAACGTGTTAACCTCTTAAGACTCTAGGGGCAGTATTTAATTTTTGGATAAAAGACGTGCCCGTTTTAAGCGCAATATTTGTCACGAAAAGATGCTCGACTATGCATGGAATTGATACCTTTGGAAAGAAAACACTCTGATGTTTCCAGAACTGCAAAGATTTTCACTGTGAGTGCCCTAGAACACAAGCTTTAGGCAAAACCAAGATGTTACTGCAACCAGGAAATGAACAGGATTTCTGAAGCTACGTTTTGCATTGTCTCCTTATATGGCTGTGAATGCCCCAGGAATGAACCTACCCTTTCTATCGTTTCCCCAAGGGGTCTGCAGCATTGTGACGTATTTGCAGGCATATCATTGGAAGATTGACCATAAGAGACTACATTTGCCAAGTGTCCGCACGGTGTCCTGCGTGGAAATTGGTGCGCAAAACTCAGCTGCTGGTATTTTTCCATGGGATTCTGAGAAAAACCATGCTTCCACGAACGGCATATCAATTAAGAGATATTTGACAAAACACCTTGAGGATTGATTCAAACAACGTTTGCCATTGTTTCGGTCGATATTATGGAGTTAATTCGGAAAAAGTTCGACGTGTAGGTGACTGAATTTTCGGTTCGTTTCGGTAGCCAAATGTGTAGTAACAAAACGGAGCGATTTGTCCTACACAAAGAATCTTTCAGGAAAAACTGGACATCTGCTATGTAACTGAGAGTCTCCTCATTGAAACATCTGAAGTTCTTCAAAGGTAAATTATTTTATTTGATTGCTTTGCTGGTTTTTGTGAATATGTTGCGTGCTAAATGCTACGCTAAATGCTAAGCTAGCTATCAACACTCTTACACAAATTATTGATTTTCTATGGTTCAAAAGCATATTTTGAAAATCTGAGATGACAGTGTTGTTAAGAAAAGGCTAAGCTTGAGAACAGGCATATTTATTTCATTTCATTTGCGATTTTCAGAAATCGTTAACGTTGCGTTATGGTAATGAGCTTGAGCAGTAGTCACGATCCCGGATCCGGGATGCGGAGTTCTAAGAGGTTTTAACCCTCGCAAGGCTGCTGGCCCAGACGTCATCCCTAGCCGAGTCCTCAGAGCATGCACAGACCAGCTGGCTGATGTGTTCACAGACATATTTAAATCGCTCCCTATCCCAGTCTGTTGTCCTCACATGCTTCAAGGTGGCTACCATTGTTCCTGTACCCAAGATGGCAAAGATAACTGAACTAAATGACTACCACCCCATAGCACTCACTTCTGTCAACATGAAGTGCTTTGAGAGGCTAATCAAGGATCATATCACCTCCACCTTTATTTCACCTTTATTTAACCAGGTAAGCTAGTTGAGAACAAGTTCTCATTTACAACTGCAGCCTGGCCAAGATAAAGCAAAGCAATGTGACAAACAACAACACAGAGTTACACATGGAATAAACAAACATACAGTCAATAACAAAACAGAAAAAAAGAAAGTCTATATACAGTGTGTGCAAATGGCGTGAGGAGGTAAGGCAATAAATAGGCCATAGTAGCGAAGTAATTACAATTTAGCAAATTAATACTGGAGTGATAAATGAGCAGATGATGATGTGCAAGTAGAGATACTGGTGTGCAAAAAGAGAAGAAAAGTTTAAAAAACAATATGGGGATGAGGTAGGTAGATTGGGTGGGCCATTTACAGATGGACTATGTACAACTGCAGCGATCGGTTAGCTGCTCAGAAAGCTGATGTTTAAAGTTAGTGAGGGAAATAAGTCTCCAATTTCAGTGATTTTTGCAATTCGTTCCAGTCACTAGCAGCAGAGAACTGAAAGGAAAGGCAGTCAAAGGAGGTGTTGGCTTTGGGGATGATCAGTGAGATATACCTGCTGGAGCGTGTGCTACAGGTGGGTGTTGTTATCATGACCAGTGAGCTGAGATAAGGCAGATCTTTACTTAGCATAGACTTATAGATGACCTGGAGCCAGTGGGTCTGCTGACGAATATGTAGCGAAGGCCAGCCGACTAGCGCATACAGGTCGCAGTGGTGGCTGGTTTAAGGGACTTTGGTAACAAAACAAATGGCACTGTGATAGACTGCATCCAGTTTGCTGAGTAGAGTATTGGAAGCGATTTGAACTGAACTGAACTGAACTCTGTCTGCAAAATAGTTGATGAACCAGTTGAGGCAGTCATTTAAGAAACCAAGGCTGTTGAGTCTGCCGATAAGAATATGGTGATTGACAGAGCCGAAAGCCTTGGCCAAGTTGATGAAGACGGCTGCACAGTACTGTATTTTATCAATGGCGGTTATGATATCGTTTAGTACCTTGAGCGTGGCTGAGGTGCACTCGTGACCAGCTTGGAAACCGGATTGCACAGCGGAGAAGGTACGGTGGGATTCGAAATGGTCAGTGATCTGTTTATTAACATGGCTTTTGAAGACTTTAGAGAGAGGCAGGGCAAGATGGATATAGGTCTATAACAGTTTGGTCTAGAGTGTCACCCCCTTCGAAGAGGGGGATGACCACAGTAGCTTTCCAATCTTTAGGGATCTCGGACGATACGAAAGAGAGGTTGAACAGACTGATAATAGGGGTTGCAAAAATGGTGGCGGACAGTTTTATAAAGAGAGCGTCCAGATTGTCTAGCCCAGCTGATTTGAAGGAGAAGCTGGGGAGACTCGGTCAAGTAGCTGCCCGGGGGGGAGCTGTTGGCCGGGGTTCGGGGTAGCCAGGGGGAAAGCATAGCCAATGCTTATTGAAATGTTTGATTATCATGGATTTATCTGTGGTGACCGTGTTACTTAGCCTCAGTGCAGTGGGCAGCTGGGAGGAGGTGCTCTTGTTCCACATGGACTTTACAGTGTCCCAAAAAGTTTTGGAGTTAGAGCTACAGGATGCAAAATTCTGTTTGAAAAAGCTAGCCTTTGCTTTCCTGATTTCCCTGAACAGTTGAATATCGCGGGGACTATTCGATGCTATTGCAGTCCGCCAAAGAATGTTTTTGTGCTGGTCAAGGGCAGTCAGGTCTGGAGTGAACCAAGGGCTATATCTGTTCTTAGTTCTACATTTTTTGAATGGGGCATGCTTATTTAAGATGGTGAGGAAATTACTTTTAAAGAACGACCAGGCATCCTCGACTGACGGGATGAGGTCAATATCCTTCCAGGATACCCGGGCCAGGTCGATGAGAAAGGCCTGCTCATAGAAGTGTTTTAGGGAGCGTTTAACACCATAGAGCCACTTCAGTTTGCATACCGCCCCAACAGGTCCACAGATGATGCAATCGCCATCACACTGCCCTATCCCATCTGGACAAAAATAATATATAAGAATGCTGTTCATTGACTACAGCTCAGCATTCAACACCATAGCACCCTCCAAGCTCATCATCAAGCTGGATGCTCTGGGTCTCAACTAGAGGTCGACCAATCATGATTTATCAACGCCAATACCGATTATTGGAGGACCAAAAAAAGCAGATACCGATTAAATCGGACGTTTTTTTATACATATAAATTTGTAATAATTACAACAATACTGAATGATCACTTTTATTTTTTACTTAATATGCGGTAACGATAAATAGCATCAATAACATCAATTTAGTCTCAAATAAAAAATGAAACATGTTCAATTTGGTTTAAATAATGCAAAAACAAAGTGTTGGAGAAGAAAGTAAAAGTGCAATATTTGCCAAAAGCAGATGCTCCAGGAAACACAGGAGGATATGAATACATGTTAGAGCTGGGACAACAAACTGAAAATGATCCACCCAAACCATATTAATGACTTATCGCACGCATTTTGCTGACATCATTCTTTACAATAACTAGCACAATAACTAGCCCAATGAAGTTTGAAATGAAATAAGTTTGCTAATATGGTGATTGTTATTGGGACAATTGATGGCTGCAACCATCCAACTAGTAGTAGTAGTTTAAAGGACAATATAACTAAAACAACTGTGGTGCATTGTTAAACGTATCGTTCTATTCATCGTTACCGCATAAATCTAGGCTATTTATCATTACCGCATAAATCTAGGCTATTTATCGTTACCGCATAAATCTAGGCTATTTATCGTTACCGCATAAATCTAGGCTATTTATCGTTACCGCATAAATCTAGGCTATTTATCGTTACCGCATAAATCTAGGCTATTTATCGTTACCGCATAAATCTAGGCTATTTATCGTTACCGCATAAATCTAGGCTATTTATCGTTACCGCATAAATCTAGGCTATTTATCGTTACCGCATAAATCTAGGCTATTTATCGTTACCGCATAAATCTAGGCTATTTATCGTTACCGCATAAATCTAAGCTATTTATCGTTACCGCATAAATCTAGGCTATTTATCGTTACCGCATAAATCTAGGCTATTTATCGTTACCGCATAAATCTAGGCTATTTATCGTTACCGCATAAATCTAGGCTATTTATCGTTACCGCATAAATCTAGGCTATTTATCGTTACCGCATAAATCTAGGCTATTTATCGTTACCGCATAAATCTAGGCTATTTATCGTTACCGCATAAATCTAGGCTATTTATCGTTACCGCATAAATCTAGGCTATTTATCGTTACCGCATAAATCTAGGCTATTTATCGTTACCGCATAAATCTAGGCTATTTATCGTTACCGCATAAATCTAGGCTATTTATCGTTACCGCATAAATCTAGGCTATTCATCGTTACCGCATAAATCTAGGCTATTTATCGTTACCGCATAAATCTAGGCTATTTATCGTTACCGCATAAATCTAGGCTATTTATCGTTACCGCATAAATCTAGGCTATTTATCGTTACTGCATAAATCTAGGCTATTTATCGTTACCGCATAAATCTAGGCTATTTATCGTTACCGCATAAATCTAGGCTATTTATCGTTACCGCATAAATCTAGGCTATTTATCGTTACCGCATAAATCTAAGCTATTTATCGTTACCGCATAAATCTAGGCTATTTATCGTTACCGCATAAATCTAGGCTATTTATCGTTACTGCATAAATCTAGGCTATTTATCGTTACCGCATAAATCTAGGCTATTTATCGTTACCGCATAAATCTAGGCTATTTATCGTTACTGCATAGATCTAGGCTATTTATCGTTACTGCATAAATCTAGGCTATTTATCGTTACCGCATAAATCTAGGCTATTTATCGTGAAATGGATTTGTCCATATCGCACAGCTCTAGTACATGTAGCACAGCTTCCTCTTCAATGTTTAGGATGAAGCCGAAACCGCACAGAGATGCGGCGTCAACCGCATCAAAATTTGTGCGAGAGTAGAGCATCAATGCACATTCACTGCATGACGTATATGCCAACTTAACCGCCATGATAATCCATAATAAACAGTTGCATTTGTTATGTTCACTACGTAGCCCTTGTTAGTTATTGTTGTGTTTGTTATGACTCACCGTACCTGCCTCCTGTTCGCTCATGAACGTGAGGAGAATTGTAGCTAATATATCCTAGCAGTTTATAAATAATTGAGCAAGTCTCGTTATTTCTACAGAACAGTATTCCCTCTTGAACGGAGTTCCTCGAGTGTCCCATCTGTAGCCTGTCTAGGCTTTATGCCTGTACTTGAAATCAACAAAGGTAGGCTTAAAGTTATTGTTTTAAAATATGTATTGTTGGCACCTGCTGCTAAACTTAACACTAAATACGCACCTTTTAATTATACATGTCACAATTCCAGATATAACAATGCACAAACAGGCAATTTATCCGCTCACTTTAACAGCATTGCTTTGCGTAGAAGGAAGAAAAATAGACTTGCTTTCTAATTTGAAGCACATGACGGCATTGGTACTTGCGGCCCGTTTGCTTTCTGTCATTCACTAAGGTGCATTCTAATTCCAGCATGTACCCGCTCATTCACACCCATAAAAACACTTTAGTGATTTGGGCTTAAGGCACCTGCAACTGGAGAGACACAGCCATGTCAGCTCTACCACAGCTGTTGGGATAAATCTGAAGGAGACGCTGCTGTATCAACTTGTCTGGTAACAGTCAGGTTACACCTAAAGTAGGACATGAAAGCTAGCAGTGTCAGGACTGGTAGCAGTGCTGTGACTGTATTAATAGTAGTGTGGTGCAGTAAAATAGTTGTGTCTCTCAGACACACACCTCTAGACAAATGTCAACAAGAAACTACTGACTAACTACTATGTGTGATAATAGCTACTATGATAAATCTAAGGTTCATATTCAAGTTCCACAAGCACAATTCTCCCTTGCGACATTTCTATTTTCTATGCAATTCTCCCTATACTGCACTTGTTCAGACTGTGATAAAGCAGCGCTCCTGACAGGGGTAACACGAGACGTATGATTTCACCAGCAATATGATGAGAAAAACAGTTCATGTGGGCCTCATCATCTTTCCATTACTGCAGTAAAGAGGTGTACGGATCAGACAAGAGGCTCATACAGTATCAAATCAGGTCTGGAAAAGCCTATTACCGTGACAGTAATCTGTCTGAACTGCTGCCAGTGAGGCTCAGCATAGCCAACCCTAACAGCGAGAGGAGAGGGGGTCTGGGATAAAGGTGAAACAGACAGCGGTACAGGAGTACAACACAACCTAAATAAACAGCATATTCCTTATAACACATATCCTTCAGTTAATTATCAGGTTTTTATTTAGATGGAGTTCATTTACTTGAATTGCAGAAAGCAGATCACTAAGAAACAAACATTACTCATATCCAGCAGTGTTCCCAGATGTTGTTTTCCAGAGCGCCATCTAAGTGACCTTCTCTCCTCCATTCCCACAGAGTGGACAAACATGATGTGATATGGACTAGGACATGCAGAAGCCTAGAGGAGAGGAGCCAGGGATGGGCACATATCCCATCATATTGGTTACAACTCATCAAATTCATTGTAGCATGTTCTCCTGCCCACAGAGGGTGCTTCTCCTGACCTCATGCTCAAAAACAGTGGTCCATGCTGGGAGAGCTGGAGGGGCTGAAGAATCAGCCTGTCAGAGATCAGAGTTAATGAGAGGAATCTAAATTACACCAACAGCAGCAACATATACACAGGCTACTGAGAATATTAACCATAATTAACTGAGAAAAGCACACACATAAATTACACACACAAACAAATACGCTACTAAGATGGCGCAGAAAAACATGGCTGACGTTTTACATTTTCCCAACTAATTGTGCTGTTTTTTTACTTTTTTTGCATTTTGTTGCTGCTAGTGTCTCTTATGACCGAAAATAACATCTGGACATACAAACCTTTTCTGTTAACGAGTCCGAAGAGAAGGATATCCTGCTTTCACTGGAACAGGCCCAGATCCCCACCTTTTGCATGAAAAAAAGACGCAAGAAAAGGGGCCGCAGATCGGCCATCCTTCTGAAGATCCGTAGGCGAGCGACTAAACTCCCACTGCCATCCATTCTTCTTGCTAACATGCAATCATTGGATAATAAAATGAATGACCTACGTTTAAGATTATCCTACCAATGGGACATTTAAAAACTAACATCTTATGTTTCACCGAGAAGTGGCTGAACGAAGATACAGACAATATAGAGCTAGCGGGATTTCCCATGCTCCGGCAGAACAGAGACGCTACCTCTGGTAAGACGAGAGGTGAGGTTGTGTCTATTTGTCAATAACAGCTGGTGCGCGATGTCTAATTTTAAAGAAGTCTCATGGTATTGCTCGCCTGAGGTAGAGTACCTTATGATATGCTATAGACCACATTATCTACCAAGAGAGTTCACATCTATATTATTCCTAGCTGTCTATTTACCACCACAGTACGAAGCTGGCACCAAGACCGCTTTCAACCAACTCTATAAGGCTATAAGCAAAGAAGAAAATGCTCATCCAGAAGCGGCGCCCTTTGTGGCCGAGGACTTTAATGCAGGCAAACTTAAATCAGTTTAACCAAATTTTTACCAGAATGTCACGTGCAATCAAAAAAAGAAAATCATTGACCACCTTCACTCCACACACAAATCTCTCCCCCGCCCTCCATTTGGCAAATCTGATTATATTAATTATATCCTCATGATTCCTGCTTACAAGCAAAAACTAAAGCAGGAAGTACCAGTGACTCGCTCCAGTCGTGAAGAGGGCATGACAAAACATTTTCTCCCTTAGGAGACTGAAAGGATTTGTCATGGGTCCCCAGATCCTCAAAAGGTTCTACAGCTGCACCATCGAGACCATCCTGACCAGTTGCATCACCGCCTGGTATGGCAACTGCTCGGTGTCCGATCGTAAGGCGCTACAGAGGGAAGTGCGTACGACCCAGTATATCACTGGGGCCAAGCTTCCTGCCATCCAGGACCTATATAATAGGCGGTGTCAGAGGAAAGCCCATAAAATTGTCAGGTACTCCAGACACCCAAGTTATCGACGGTTTTCTCTGCTACCGCATGGCAAATGGTACCGGAGTGCCAAGTCTAGGACCAAGCAGCTCCTCAACAGCTTCTACCCCCAAGCCAAAAGACTGAACAATTAATACAATCACCACCAGACAATTTACATTGACACCCCACTCCCTTTTGTATACTGCTGCTACTCGCTGTTTATTATTTATGCATAGTCACTTCAACCCACCTGCATGTACAGATTACTGCTGTACTCGGTACTGCTGCCCCCTGTATATATCCTTTGCACCCCATTATTTTTATTTCTACATTCTTCCATTGCAAAATTACCATTCCAGTGTTTTACTTGCTATATTGTATTTACTTTGCCACCATGGCCTTTTTTGCCTTTACCTCCCTTCTCACCTAATTTGCTCACATTGTATATAGACTTGTTTATTCTGTATTATTGACTGTATGTTTGTTTTACTCCATGTGTAACTCTGTGTCGTTGTATCTGTCGAACTGCTTTGCTTTATCTTGGCCAGGTCGCAATTGTAAATGAGAACTTGTTCTCAACTTGCCTACCTGGTTAAGTAAAGGTGAAATAAATAAAATAAAAAATATAACCTCATTATTGTTATTCTTATTATGTTACTTTTTGTATTACTACTTTTTATTTTTGTCTACTTTGTAAATATTTTCTTATCTCTTCTTGAAATGCACTGTTGGTTAAGAGCTTGTAAGTAAGCATTTCACGGTAAAGTCTACACTTGTAGTCGGCGCATGTGACAAATAAAGTTTGATTTGATTAACCTGGCCTAATCACTTGCCTAATCACTTGCTATAGCCTTGGCTGTGTCAGGTAAATTATCATCGGTGTTGCCCTCCAACTCAAATAAAGGGATGTCTGATTATTGAATTACTGGATTGGATATTCATCTCCTGTGTATTGTGTGCCATGGGATGAGTCATATCGGGGCTAACACAGTCAGTTCTCATAGACAACCAACGACATCTCTCTAGGTTTTAGAGCCACAGCTTATAGACAAAGTGTGCTCTCATTATTAGAGTAACATTCAAAGCGGCTTTATTCATCTTTCCCACAGCAATGAACCCCATGATCTATCAACATGACGCTACCCCTGACTGCGATGGCATGCGCCTCTTTAGACTGCTCCGTGTTGACATAGCGTCAGGCTGTGACAGAGGACAACAGAGGACATGCTGCTGCACTACACTGTACTGTAGTACACTGCCCATAAAGCAGGCCTGATCTCATCATCTGGTCTCAGATGAGCCAACAGCAGCATGTGTGTACATCAAAGTCAAGAGGCGTGAAATGAGCCAGGCCTTAGCCACACCATCAGCTCAATGTTTCGTTACACGCCGGAAGCCCCCCGAGACGCTCGGACAGACAGAGAGATGGACGGATGCCTGACTGACACCCGTCCGTCCGGATGGAGGGAAGCATCATCCATTAAATTGTGAGGCGTAGTGAGGGGCAGCTCGTATTGCTGGACACCACATCAAGGCCAGGGCAGTAATGAGGGGCGTCACCCTTGGTTACTGTAACATGGATCCATCAGGATGTTCAGTCACATGCAAGCAGGCAGAAAGATGGCCAAGCTTCTTATGCTATGATATTAATGATCAGTGGGGGTGTTCAGTCAGAGTATTCTGGGTGAATTTCCTTGTAGCATTGAGACTGCATCCTCAGGCAGTGTGCCTCATGATTCAGAGGGGTGGGGTTAAATGCAGAAGACACATTTAAGTTGAATGCATTCAGTTGTACAACTGACTAGGTATCCCCCTTTCCCTTTCTCCAAACATTGGAAAGAGGAAAAATCTACCTCCTGTTGCTGACTAACACAGTCAGTGACTGAGGAGGGTTTTCAATCTAATACAATTGCACGCCCAATTTTTCAGTTTTTGATTTGTTAAAAAAGTTTGAAATATCCAATAAATGTCGTTCCACTTCATGATTGTGTCCCACTTGTTGTTGATTCCTCACAAAAAATACAGTTTTATATCTTTATGTTTGAAGCCTGAAATGTGGCAAAAGGTCGCAAAGTTCAAGGGGGCCGAATACTTTCGCAAGGCACTTTATATATATATATAAAAAATATTTCACTTACTGTGTGAGGTGAAGAAAAAAATGTCTGAGATGCTCAGCTTACTAGTGGTGGGCGTGGTGAGTTAAAACAATGATAAATCAAAACAACCCAAAATGGGCACATTCTTACATTTACACGCAGGTAGGCTACTTCAATGTGTGCATGCTCCCTCAATACTAACAAGACAGAGAAACCAGACCCATGCTCATTGCTCAGATGGAGCACTCCAAACATGATGGTTAGGAAATCATCTAAAACTTGTTTCTCACAAGTGTAGGAGGTTGTGAACTCTGCAAACAACGATTCCACTCCAAGAATGAGAACGGTAAATGACTGTAGGCCTCTCAACACAATGCATTAACAGAAATGAATAACCAAATGAGCGGGATTAAAGGTACATTTACTACGGGTGCCAAACAATTCACACAATGAAATAATAAATGTGCAAGAATAGACAGGAGACAGCTGAGTGCATGCTGGAGACCTGAGCGCAGACATTCTTGAGAGAAGCCACACACCACTCCCCTTCTTCTTGTCTCAAGATTTTAAATTATATCATATATATATATACATATATATATACATATATATATATATATATATATATATATATATATATATATATATATATATATATATAAAAATAGATGCTTTTCATTGACAGCCGCAACTCAATAATCAGCTAGGTCTTTTGCCACGCGTGCTGCCTATGAAAGACTTCCTCATATGCCCTTTCCCTCCTGTTCTATTGCTTTTCACACATTCATTACAGGAGTTACATGTTCTGTTAAGAGGCATTACCATAATCTAAATGTGGTTTCTGTCATTCTGAGCACCATGGGTGGATGCACTAATGGGTTACGCACCCAGTGAACTTGGGTCCGGTAAATATCTCAAAATGGACAGTAAATTAAAATCTTCCCGTTCAGGTTGTCTGGCGCCACATTTTCAGCTGGGATGAAGTGCTTCTTCTCAGGGCAATTCACATAGACAGCAGGTGCAATTTAGAGGAGATTGAAATCTGATCACAATTCAGCCTTATTTCTTGTTTTTAACCTTAATCGAGAAATTGTACTGAACGCCATGTCAAGTCTTTTACTGTGAGATAACAAGCTGTGTGTGTAAAGGGCATTCCAAAGCAATTATTTAGAACTCTTGTGAAAGCAAATTGTATTTTGGTTTCTTCACAATCAAACCATGGAACATTTTACATTTGAGTAATTTAGCAGACACTCTTATCCAGAGAGACAAGCTAGCTGCAATCAGATCAGTGTGGGACAAGTGGGTGGACCGCCTTCCCCTGTTTTACAACCCTGGGCCCAACGTTACTGTTGATGAGCAGCTTCAGGCAGTACATACCATCTAAACCCACAAAATATGGAATCAAGCTGTGGGATGCCTGTGATGCTGCTTCATCATATGCGTGGAACTTGCAAGTGTATACAGGGAAACCAGATGGAGGAGCCCCTGAGAAGAACCACGGGATGCGGGTTGTCCTGGACGTGACACAGGAAGTCCGTGGCTAGAACATCAGATGCGATAACTTTTTTACTTTGCACAAGCTGGGACAGAAGCTCCTCAAGAAGAAGCTGACGATGGTAAGAACAGTACCAAAAAACAAGCCAGAGCTCCCACCTGAGCTGATGAATACACGGAACAGGCCTACCAATTGCTCAAGTTTGTGTTCACGGCCGACACGTCGTCGTGTCCTACGTGCCAAAGGAAGGCAAAAATGTGGTACTCATGAGTACGCTGTATAGGGATGGGAGAATCTGTGGCCAGGAACATCAAGGCCATAAAAGGAGGAGTGGACAATTTAGACAAGCTGGTGACTGGCTACAGCTGCAAAAGAAGAACCCTACGCTGGCCACTTGTGATATATTCCTCAACATCTTGGACATCTCGGCGTACAACGTGTTTGTCATCTGGATGGCGTTGAACACAAATTGGAACAGAGGGAAGCTCCAGAGGAGACGGGCAAGGCATTGGTAAGACCTCAAATCCAGAGGAGGCAACATATCCCAAGGACCCCAGCGTCTGCAGCCATCGTGAGGAGGATGCTGGTGCCCCATCTGCCCGACTCACAGAACCAACAACTCCAATACCATAAGTAAGTGATGTGTGTCTGACTCTCCTACCTTGGCCTGCTGTAACTATATATGTGAGTGAAATGTTAGTAAAATTCCTTTACTAAGTGTTTTCATCATTCTAGATTTCAGCCAGTAGCAACAAGAAGTGCTGCAATGTGTGTGGACCCGAGAAAGACAGAATGAAACAGTACACAGTAAAATAAAGGTTAAATCAATTTAAAAAACACTGTCATGACGTTGGCCTGGGGGTAGGTTTATGACAGTCATAAATACCTCGTTCCCCCTTTTTCCTCTCTCTACCCTACTGATGTTACATTTGCAAACCCCTTGGTTAACATAGAGATTCTGGGAACATCAGAAGGTGGGGGGGAAATGAACTATATTCTGGTAATCCGACCAATTGAACATATGCGGTGGTACTTAATGAATATGATGGTTGTCATCTGAGACATTCTCGTCAATGATAAGATAACAAAAACTCTACAGTGGAAATTCTACACATCAGAGTTATCAGATTCACATGGAATTGTTGTTCAATTTAAATGTTTGAATATGAAATTATTTGTGATGGGATGTAATGTGATTTTAGCTTCTAAAATGTGAGATTTGGGTTTTCATAAGGTAGGGCTCTGCTCAATCAGTGGCCCGCCCCTGTGAAGGGACATGGGCTATAAAACTTTTCAAACGCGCCCTCCTCTCCTTCCTATATAAAGCCTTGATGATAATAGAACCTCCTGTTCTGAGGATGTGAGTACGACTTTCCGATGTCAGAATGGTTCAGATAATAACTACAGAACGAAGCCAAGATCAGCGTGAGCTTTGGTTGCGAATGGTATGAACTTTGAAATCTTATTCACTACAGAAGTGATTCCTCCTAGCCGTTGAGTTAGCAACAGCAGCTGCAAACGCAGGTTAGTAAGGAACAGACAGGGTATCCCGTCTACCACACAACGACGTTACTACAACGTGTCTAATTCACCATTAGAGACATTCTTCAAAGGACTCGGTTGGGCAACACGGCCTTCCATCTACCACCAACCTACTGAAGCGCAGCTCAGAGTAAATATTTATTGCATTTTCCTTTTCCAAATGGACAGTAATTTAGAATGCATAAGATACTGTATTTACGATAGCACAGCTTCGCCCTTTGTTCCACAGTCTTCCCGCTCTTTCACTCAAACCCAACCTCTTTTATTTTGTGTAACAAGCTGTCATATCTGTTCCGCCCGCTAGGGACATTTTCCTGTATGATGTAATTTGTAATCAAGTTATGATTAATTATGTGTATGTGTAATTCTGTGTGATTAGTTAGGTATTTAGTAAATAAATAATGAAACGCAATTTTGCATTGCTGATTCAACTTGTTAGCCAAGGTTCGTGAAGATAAACAAGAATGTACAACTTTCAGATGAGACTGAATTAAGGTGACGATTAATTTTGACTGCTATTGATGTAAAATATGACTAGGTCTTTAAGAGTTTATTCGGAAGATAACAGCTCTATAAATATTATTTTGTGGTGCCCCGGTAATATTAATTACGGAGAAATTATTTTATAGAATAGCATGTCATATCACTTAATCCGGCATAGCCAAAGACATGACAACACACATGTATCAAGTGCAAGAAATACATTTGCATTACACACACAGTAAAACTGTCCCTCATGTGGTGTGTAGACCGGACTTCCTTTGTGTTCAATAGGGCTCATTTATCATTTCTGTAAAATACTGTATGTAACATTTGTCCTTCCAATTTGTTCAGTTCAAAGCAATAAACATTAAGTGATAAAAACCTGGTTTCATTTATATCTGTTCAAGATAAACATGATTTATTCCACTCCATGTCTTGACTATAATTGATTTGTAAACAAAAATCACATTTTATTTAAAAAATAAGAGCTTTTATTGATAAATGTGATCTAGCAGAGGTAAATGGCAAATATTAACCATGTATGCCGTCTATATTGCTTGTAATTGATATAAGTCAACATCTAAGTTAAGTTGTTTTTACATCAATTGTTATGGCTGTATTGTTTTAAAAACCCAAAAACGTTGTGGGTCCATCAGACCCGCGGAAATTGGGTGAATAACAACAACATGAACACATGAACACCACACAAGGGTTAATTAGATACGCAAAACACTATTACACCCAGCAATTGTAAAGTTATTTAGGGATCTCATTCTTTGAGCCTTCTGAGGTAAACAGAGACAATACGAACAAACAAATTAAGACAATACACAAGTCTCTGAGGGTGTCATTTCACCAACAGCATCCCGACAACTCAAAGAAAAACATTTCAAAGCAACATTAACTACACATTCCAATTGTTTTTCAACTGTTATTGGCATCTGATGACACAGCAATAAATGCTCCAACACAGTGACAAGCAGTATTCCACGTATTGAAATGAGGAGGTATCATTATCATGCCTGTAACTGAATGTAGCAGGCTGAGACATAACTCTCTAAACATCCTCAAGGATAAAAACAATGTGTCAAGAGAACTTGCATTCACTTACGTGTTAATAAACATGTCTGTCATTCACAGTTGGTTAATTACACAAAACATGAACAAAAAAACATTTTGTTTTCTAAAATGAAAATTAAACAACTTCTTGCTTCTTGACTGGAGCTTCTTGCCTGGAGTAGCCTACAGCCTGTCACCTCATAAAAACAGCACTCTCTACCCAACCAATTAGACTAAACACAAAGAAATTAAGTGAACAAGCAAACCGATGTCCAGAAAACATTAGTGTGCTTTTCTGGGCTCCTTAAACTAAGTATATAAAAAAAAGGAAAAGTCCAGCGTTTTGACACCGAGTTCAGTTCAAACATCACACTGTGCATCCAGTGTCTCTGTAGTGTCAAAATGCTTCTTTGAACTGCTGCTCCATAGCCAAGGCTTTTAGACTACAGTGTTCCAGAACCTTGACTTCTCTCCCTACCATTAACATCCCATTGTACATGTCAAGGCCTGGCCCAGCCAGACCCAGTACTCAGTGAACAAAGGACCTGACACCAAGTAGAAACGGCCCACATTATACTATGGTCTTACAAGCAGGAAAGTGGAACAGCTAGCTACGATGTGCAGTATACTATATCATTGACTGCATTAAAGTAATGCACTGTAAGCAAATCTTCAGCTACAGTATAGTGGGTCAAGGAGGCCTAATGAGGGATGAACTGAGCATGATGAACTGAGCAGGCCACTGAGGTCTGATGGGGTCTGCTGCTAGTCCATGATCAGCAGTTATACCAAAGTTATTAGTGTTTCCTGAGTCTCCACAGAGATATGGGCTTGGAGAGCTTTTAAGAGACCCCTATAGCTCATAGTTCTCTATGGATATGATCATTTCATTGCAACCATAGTACTGTAGTAGTCTGGGTAACCGTCTGGTGAGCTATTATTCCATTCCTTGTAATTCTAAACATCTTTGGTATGACAGAGTATGTTAGCTTAACAGACTGGTACCCAGGCTAGTACTGTAGTATGTAAGCCAGGGTTTCCTCAACTCGGTCCTCAGGACCCCAAGGGGTGCATGTTTTGGTTTTTGCCCTAACACTATACAGCTGATTCAAATAATCAACTAATCATTAAGCTTTGGTAGACTGAGTTCAGAAAACACTGATGTTAGTCAATCGTTAGACCTACCTAAAGATTACTGAAATAATGCTCCCTACTCTACTCACCTGTACCATACGATTTACATGTCACCGTCAATATTGTGCTTTGCAGTCAAACCACCTCAGAAAAACAATCACATCATTCAGAGCTCAGTCCACCCAGGGAGCTATTACCACTCTTAGCAAAAGGTGTTCTTGATGGCATGACCTGCTCGTCATTCTAATGTTCTCTCCTCATCTCCCCAGTTCAATGTTTACTGGTCCCACAGCACAGGTCTCAGCTGCTGGCTCCATAGCCTGCCCTCTGTAATACGAGGATTCATGCTCTACACAGAGGGAAATAACTCTGTTAAGAAGTGGGAGCCTGTTTCTGGGCTTTCTCACTGGCTTCTCATTGCTTGTGTTCACGACACAGGGGACTGGCTGTTCCCAGAGGCCTGCCTGCAGGCTGAGACACAATCTGACCCCCCACACACAGCAAACCCAGAGCACCAACGCCACAGCCGACTCCATGATGACTGACTTTTTGAGTCCCCGGAGAGCTAGGCATGTGTGCGTTTCGGTGTGTCTGTATTTGTGAGGTGCATGATTGCTTTAGCCTGTGTGATAGCAGTGTTGATGAAACCGATCCAAGGACATGAAGAGGGACATTCCCACTGTGCCTCTTGAACGCTGGCGCGAGGAGGAGAGGATGATTTGCCACTCACAACCAATCACGTCACAGTGTGGGGCTCTTAAAGAGGGTCACAATGAGTCCTGTCTCCTACAGCCTCACATCATGTCTAAGCAGGTTCTCTGACATTCCACATGGGCTTAGACATCTCCTTATGAACAGAGAGTGAGTGGCAGGTCCAGAGTGGAGTGGCTGGACCTGCTCCTCAGACCTTTGTGAGGCAGTGTGACGCTGGGGGGAGCCCATCACAACACTGCCTTAAGTGGATTTAGCAGATCAAAGACTGGAAGAAGGAAGAGCCATTCATACACTGGGGAATATCCACTGCAAGTGGACAATAAGACCTTTCATGAATTCTCTGGAGGTAATGGGGAGATTTGGAGCTGAAATGTGACGGGAACAGGACCTCTCCATGAGGTACACCATGCCAAAGATGGGACAAATAGTCCTTAAGGGTGTTCTTTGTTCTCTAGCTGTGTGAGCAGCTAACGCTGGCCAAGAGGGAGACACAGGTGAGGCAGAGCAGAAACACTCATGCTTGAAATGCACCACACACTGCTGCAAGGAACACAAAAGTTTTAGTGAATACCATCTGCAAACAACCACACACAGGGCATCACAGACACTCACAAACGGCTGAAGGGGAGGCTCAGGTGATGCTGGATGATTAGCGTGAGTACACACCTCTAGAACAAAAAACATTACACACACACACACACACACACACACACACACACACACACACACACACACACACACACACACACACACACACACACACACACACACACACACACACACACACACACACACACACACACACAC